>NC_072403.2:108703214-109007142 GCF_028858775.2 Pan troglodytes
ATAGTATTAAATGAATTTATTATATTAAACAAGTGTTCTGGATAATTAACATTTGATTTCTATTTATTCCAGGGTCTTCAAAGTGGTGATGGCCACACTTGTTAGGTTAGGAATACTCTTTAAAGAGAGAAAGCCTCAAAATGCTTGTTGTCAAGGATGTTTCACTGGAATTACAGAGCGCTTCAACAACAGTGAATGTGACTGTATCAACTTCAGACTCCCACCTTAAGTACAAAACAGTATCTGTCAGAACCATAAACTATCTGAAAAGAGAAAGGAGTTTTCGTGGGTAGGCTTTAAAGTCTCAAAAAATAATAATAATTTCCTTCTGTATCTCTCTGTTGCTTATTCAAGCTAACCTTCTTCCTGATCCTCTCCCACGTTACCACTAATCTTTATTGAACACCCCTGCTGCCCCTAAAAAGGATATTCCAGGAGCATGCTAAACTTGTGACTGCAAAGAACAACTGCCCAGACAGAGTTCAAAAAGTTTACACAGATCTACACCCTCCACAGGAAATTAGCAATTCCCAATATTAAATTGCTTGCTTGTTATTGTATATTGTCAGTTTGGTTTTGACTCTGTTTGCTTTTGTGAGGAATGCTGAAAATTCTCTTGTATAATTTAGGAAGGTAAGAAAGAAAATGCCAAACTTAATTTCCAACCTAACTCTCCATTTTGATATTGTGGCCAACCAAAATTGAGACTTAGCATCCCCACACACTGACTACCACCCTATTATTCCTCTACCCTCTACTCTCCACCCAAGAAAAAAACAGGAACTACTAAAGGAACTAGAGTGGATGTCCCTTAAATCAATTAACATCAACTGTAGTATTATTCGAGGCAAGGTAAGTCCAAGTATAAGAATATCCAAGGTTGCTCCTTTTCAAACAATAATGTCAAATTGTTGTTAATAGGAGCAGCCACATAAATCTCTCAAGCAACTCAAAGTCTCGACTCAAAAATAACCAAAAATGTTAGATGTAATATTTTATTCCAATACTTTAAGAGGATCCCAGCTATACCCGAGGGGATGGCTATTACTACTACTGCTACTACTACCACTGTTACACACACACACACACACACACACACACGCCCTTTCCACAATTCTCTCCACTAGATTTACATTTGATCCTCCTCTCTGTAAATCCACAGGACCCTAGAAGAAAAAAAAATATTCATATTCAGGATACACTTGAATATCTGCAACATTAGAAAGACCTAGGATTAAATTATATCTATAGAGAAATATAAATTCTGGAAAGATGGAGCACGAGGGACAGAAAATTAGAGGAAAAGGAGTAAGAGAAGACAGTGAGTGTAAGTGGAGGAAGGAGATCTGTGGCCACTCTAAGGAGGCCAACGTAGTGAAACTCAGTGCTTGTGAAGGACTAGGAACAAAGTGGCTACCCAAGGAGTACAATGCCTCATCTCCACATCCATATCTCACCCTCTCGCCTTTGGGGAACAGCTTGGGCACAGTGACCTATGCTTTGTAGTAAGAAACTGTTTAGGCCTTCAGTGGTGACACAGGTGTGCTCAGTCACGGACACTGGTCTCAGGCAGTGTCTGGAGCTTCACATTCCAGGCTTCTGCCTCTTTCATTGTGGATCATCTGGCAGCAAGAAGTGTCTTCCTCCAGACTATAAGAAATTGAGGACAGGGGTTTTGTCGGTTTTGTTTATTGCTCTATAACATGGCCTGGAACATATACACGCTCAATAAACATTTGTTGGATACCAGTTGAATACAGGCCAGCAAGGGGATCACAGCACCTCAGTGGCAGATTCACGATTAGAAACTCTTAATGTCCAGACTTACTATGATTTTCTCCAGATATCACGTAGTTTAGAAACAATTTGGTTTGAAAAAATGTTCAAACTAATCTTAAGGAGTTAGGAGCTTTAACTCATCATTAAGCAAATATTTAATCCCTTTTAACTTTAAATACCAGAGAAAGAGCAAGTAACGTGGGAACACATACACAGAGAGGGACAAAAACTTTACTTTTATTTATTTATTTTTACTTTATCTTTTCTTTTTTTCTTGAGACAGGTTCTCACTCTGTCACCCAGGGGGAAGTGCAGTGGTATGGTCTCAGCCCACTGCAATCTCAAACTCCTGGGCCCAAGCAATTATCCCGCTTCAGCCTCCCGAGTAGCCAGGACTACAGGTGCGTACCACCAGGCCCAGCTACTTTTTAAATTTTGTTTCATAGAAATGGGGCCTTGCTATGTTGCCCAGGCTAGCCTCAAAGTCCTGGCCTCAAGCAGTCCTCCCACCTCGGCCTCCAAAAATGTTGGGATTACAGGCGTGAGCCACTGCACCCCAGCCTACTTGTATATTTAAAGAGAAGACATTAAATTTTTTAAGTTTAATTTATGCAAATCATAATTTAATGATTCCAAGCTCAGACTAATTATAAATAAAGTAAAATCTAGGAACAGAAGATTTGTGGTGCTTTGTTATTTTATAGAATATTTATGTTAAGCCAAATTTCCCCAAGGCATTTTCTTGGGCCCTGGAGAAAGAGACTTAAGTTTACATAGTAAAGGGCTAACTACTTTACAAATAATATTCACGTGTAATGATTTCTGACTAGCTAATATTTTTACAAGGTTTGAAAATCAAAGCAACATTTTTTAAAAGTATACCTTGAGAAATCTTAGTTCCACCCCATTCCTGTCCACCTTGTCCCCACACCCATTACGGTAGCCATTTTTATTTGTTTCTTGATTATCATTCCAATGTGTCTTTATACAAATATAAATAATTACAGATTTTTGTTTTTACTTTTTCGTCTTTCTTAGTTTAATATATACACAATGCTGTTCCTTGCTTTCTCCGTTAACAGTAATACAGCCTGGAGATCTCACACCAGCATTTTATGAATGTCCTCATTCTTTTCATAACTGCATAGCCCTCCACTGGGTGGTGAATCAAGTCTCTATTGGTGGGCACTGGTAATGTTTCCTGTTTTTTTCTATTGGAGATGATGCCATAATGAGTTTATACATACACTATTTTGTAATTGAGTAGATAGATCTGTAAAATAGATTCCCAGAAGTGAGATTTCTGGAGCAAGGAGTAAAGTGCAGCTATAATTTTTGGTGATTATTACCAGACATTCCTCCACAGGAGTGGTATGCTCCATTTGCCACCAGCAGCAATATATGATTCACTGGCACAGTGTGTTGTCAAACCTTTCAGTTTCCACCAATGTGGCCATGAGAAATGTTACCTCATTTTTATTTCTCCTACTATGAGTGGGGCTGAGCATCTTTTCACATGCTTACGGACATTTCCATTTCTTTTTCTGTATCTATCCACTCCTGCCTTTCAACCATTTTTCTGTGTAGTGGCTGGTCTTTTTCTTCACAGTATTCGGAGATTTTTATATAGTAGGAAAGTTACATGTTTGTCTGTGATGTCAGTGGCAAATATTTTTTCCTTGTCTATCAACTGACTTCTGGCTTTGCCTATTGGAGTTTTCAAGTTTTTTATTTCCATTCAGAAAATATGACTACATTGTCCTTTCTAAGCATTACACAACCCTAGAAGGTAGCACAATTATTTCCATTATTCAGAAGACACCAAACTATAGGAATATTAAGTGAATTGTCCAAAAACATACAAATCTGACCACAGATCTAACACTGAAGATGACATAAAATTAATTATGCCATACTGCCCTCTCACCATAAAGATAAAAAATGAGAAAAGTAATAATATTAATATTTCACACCTTACATTGGTTGTATTTTTATCCTCACACCAATTCTATAAAGAGATTATTTATTTCATTTACATTACAGATAACAATTTGAGACTACTAAAAGGGAAATAAACTTCCCCAGTTTGCGTTGACTTTTTTCTCATCTTCATGGATTTATCTACCTTCGATCTTTGAGGCTGCTGACTTTTGGATGGGGTTTAACATTAAGTGTTCCATTGAGGACTGAATTTTGCTTACATTATGGACCCTGAAACTCTTATAAATAGCTATATGGCCCTCACTAAGTTGTATAGAAGGAAGCTCAGATTTGAATCTGTGACCCCACACATGGAATTTGTGTGCTCACTACTCCAGATTCTTACTACTACTCTACCCTTCTTTTCCTTGTATTTCTTTATTTTCTCTTGTTGAATTGTGTATATTGTATCGTCACCTAAATTAATTTTAATAAGAGTGTAAATACATATTCAAACTAAGTATTTTATCTTCATTTTTAAATCCTTTAAATATTCCAAAAATATTACAATTGAAACTCTACTAAATCCAAATTATGACTCAAATTAAATGGGTTAATAAAATAAAGTTTATTGCATCTGCACCCAAATTTCACTGAATTCTTCTTACTCTGCACTGACCCATAAAACTTCACCAGAGAAGAGCAAAAATGGCAAGTGAATCCTTCTCCATCAACTGAGGTATGCAGATTCTCTCCAACTGACTAGGCAGTTGGTGAGACCCACACAGAGCAAGGAAAAGCAGGGTGGAGTGATGACCCAGGAGCCACATGGGATAAGGAGAACTCCCACACCCAGCCAAGGGAGGTGGTGAGTGACTGTGCTACCCCACCCAGGAAACAATGTTTTTTCACGGATCTGTGCATCCTACGGACCAGGAAATCCCCTCGTTAGCCCACCCCACCAGGGCCTTGGGTCCCAAGCACAGAGCTGTGCAACCTGCTTGGGCTGCAGCCAGCAGCAGCAGGCTGGACACTGTCTAAGGCTACCGAGTTGCCAGGCAGAGGGGTGGCCGCCATCACTGTGGCTCCAATCGGCCATTTTTTTCTGCTGGTATCAGGAAGACTGGGCAGTTTGGACTGAGAGGAATTCCCCATAGTGCAGCACAGTGGCTATGGCAGATCATGGCCAGACTGCTTCACTAGGTGGGACCCGGATCCATCCCTCCTCACCAGGAGGGGCCTCCCTGCAGGAATTGCAGCAACTCCAGCCACAGGTTTATGGAAAGAACTCTGATATCCTGGAAAGGAGCCCCAACACGAGAACTTCACAATGCAACCATTGTGTCAATAGCTGAATAGACCAAGTGGAGCAAAGGATCTCAGAGCTTGAAGACTATCTTGCTGAAACAAGACAGGCAGACAAAATTAGAGAAAAAAGAACGAAGAGGAATGAACATAACCTCCGAGAACTATGGGATTATGTAAAAAGATCAAACCTATGACTGATTGGGGTACCTGAAAAAGATGAGGAGAATGGAAACAAACTGGAAAACGTACTTCATGATATCATCCAGGAGACGTTCCTCAACCTAGCAAGACAGGCCAACATTCAAATTGAAGAAATCCAGAGAACCCCAGCAAGATACTCCATAAGAAGATCAACCCCAAGACACATAACCTTCAGATTCTCCAAGGTCAAAATGAAGGAAAAAATGTTCAGGGGAGGCACAGAGAAAGGCCAAGTCACCTACAAAGGGAGGCCCATGAGGCTAACACTGGGACACTCAGTAGAAACCCTACAAACCGGAAGAGATTGGGGGCTGCCAATATTTTACATTCTTAAAGAAAATAATTTCCAACCTGGAATTTCATATCTGGCAAAATTAAGCTTCATAAGCAAAGGAAAAATAAAATCCTTTTCAGACAGGCAAATGCTGAGGGAATTCATCACCACCAGGCCTGCTTTACAAGAGCTCCTGAAAGAAGCACTAAATATGACAAAGAAAAAACATTACCAGCCACTACAAAAACACACTGAAGTACACAGAACAATGACACTATGAAGCAGCTACATTAACAAGTCTGCAAAATAGCCAGCCAACATTATGACAGGATCAAATTCACACATAACAGTATTAACCTTAAATGTAAATGGGATAAATGCCCCAATTAAAAGACACAGAATGGCAAGCTGTATAAAAACACAAGACCCATCAGTGTGCTACATTCAAGAGACCCATCTCATGTGCAAAGACAAGCATAGGCTCAAAATAAATGAATGGACGAAAATTTACGAAGCAAATGGAAAGCAGAAAAAAACAGAAGTTGCAATCCTAGTTTCTGACAAAACAAACTTTAAATCAACAAACTTTAAATCAAAATTTGTTTCTGACAAAAAAAATTTACAATATACACAATTCAACAGAGAAAATAAAGAAATACAAGGAAAAGAAGGGTAGAGTAGTAGTAAGAATCTGGAGTAGTGAGCACACAAATTCCATGTGTGGGGTCACAGATTCAAATCTGAGCTTCCTTCTTTACAACTTAGTGAGGGCCATATAGCCATTTATAAGAGTTTCAGGGTCCATAATGTAAGCAAAATTCAGTCCTCAGTGGAACACTTAATGTTAAACACCATCCAAAAGTTAGCAGCCTCAAAGATCGAAGGTAGATAAATCCATGAAGATGAGAAGGGTAGAAGGGTGTTACATAATGGTAAAGGGTTCAATTCAACAAGAGGAGCTAACTATCCTAAATATACATGCACCCAATACAGGATCACGCAGTTTCATAAAACAAGTTTTCAGAGACCTACAAAGAGACTTAGACTCCCACACAGTAATAGTGGGAGGCTTTAACACTCCACTGTCAATATTAGATCATCTAAACAAAAAATTAACAAAGATATTCAGGACTTGAACTCAGCTCTGGATCAAGTGATCCTGATAAATATCTACAGAACTCTCCAACCAAAAACAACAGAATATACATTCTTCTTGGCACCACATGGCACTGACTCTAAAATTGATCACATAATTGGAAGTGAAACACTCCTCAGCAAATACAAAATTACTGAAATCATAACAAACAGTCTCTCAGATGACAGCGCATCAAATTAGAACTCAAGATTAAGAAACTCACTCAAAAACCACACAACTACATGGAAATTGAACAACCTGCACCTCAATGACTCCTGGGTAAATAATGAAATTAAGGCAGAAATCAAGAAGTTCTTTGAAACCAATGAGAACAAAAAGACAACATACCAGCATCTCTGGGATGCAGCTAAAGCAGTGTTAAGAGGGAAATTTATAGTACTAAGTGCCCACATCAAAAAGCTAGAAAGATCTCAAATCAACATCCTAACATTACAACTAAGACAACAGGAGAACTGGTTGGATGTGGCGGCTCATGCCTGTAATCCCAGCACTTTGGGAGGCCCAGGTGGGCAGATCACCTGAGGTCAGGAGTTCAAGACCAGCCTGGCCAACATGGTGAAACCCCGTCTCTATTAAAAATACAAAAATTAGCCAGGCATGGTAGTATGCACCTGTAATCCCAGCTACTCAGTCAGCTGAGGCAGGAGAGTTGCTGAACCTGGGAGGCGAAGGCTGCAGTGAGCTGCAATCACACCACTGCACTCCAGCCTGGGTAACATGGCAAGACTCTGCATAAAAAAAAAAAAAAAAAAAAAAAAAGAACCAGAGAATCAACAGCAAACAAACGCCAAAGCTAGCAGAAGGAAAGAAATAACCAAGATCAGAGTGGAACTGAAGGAGACAGAGACAAAAAAAAAAAAAAAAAGAACTTCAAAAAATTAACAAATCCAGGAGCTGTTTTTTTGAAAAAAATAATAAAATACATGGAGCACTAGCTAGAATAATAAAGAAGAAAAGAAAGAATAACCTAATAGACACAGTAAAAAATGACAAAGGGGATATCAACACTGACCCCACAATAAATAGAAACAACCATCAGAGCATACTATAAACACCTCTATGCAAATAAACTAGAAAATCTAGAAGAAATGGATAAATTCCTAGACACATACACCCTCCCAAGACTGAACCAGGAAAAAGTTGAATCCCTGAATAGACCAAAAATGAGTTCTGATATTGAGGCAATAATAAATAGCCTACTAATCAAAAAAGCTTAGGACCAGACAGATTTACAGCTGAATTCCACCAGAAGTAAAAGAGGAGGTGGTACCATTTGAAACTATTCCAAACAATTAAAAAGGAGGGACTTCTCCTTAACTCATTTTATGAGGCCAGCATCATCCTAATATCAAAACCTGGCAGAGATATAACACAAAAAGAAAATTTCAGGCCAATATCCCTGATGAATATTGATGTGAAAATTCTCAATAAAATACTGGAAAATCCAGCAGCACATCAAAAAGCTTATCCATTATGATCAAGTTGGTTTCATCCCTGGGATGCAAGATTGGTTCAATATACACAAATAATAAATGTGATTCATTAGATAAACAAAACTAAAGACAAAAACCACATGATTATCTCAATAGATAGAAAAGACCTTAGATAAAATTCAACAACCCTTCATGATAAAAACTATCAACAAACTAGGTATTAAAGGAACATACTTCAAAATAATAAGAGCCATTTATTACAAACCCACAGCCAATATCATACTGAAGGGGCAAAATCTGGAAGCATTCCCCTTGAAAACAGTACAAGACAAGGATGTCCTCTCTCAACACTACTATTCAACATAACAATGGAAGTTCTAGCCAGGGCAATCAGGCAAGAGAAAGAAATAAAGGGTATTCAAACAGAAAGAGAGTATGCAGCCAACAGACACATGAAAAAATGCTCATCATCACTGGCCATCAGAGAAATGCAAATCAAAACTGCAATGAGATACCATCTCACACCAGTTAGAATGGTGATCATTACAAAGTCAGGAAAAAACAGGTGCTGGAGAGGATGTGGAGAAATAGGAAAACTTTTACACTGTTGGTGGGACTGTAAACTAGTTCCACCATTGTGGAAGTCAGTGTGGCGATTCCTCAGGGATCTAGAACTAGAAATACCATTTGACCCAGCCATCCCATTACTGGGTATATACCCAAAGGATTATAAATCATGCTGCTATAAAGACACATGCACACGTATGTTTATTGCGGCACTATTCACAATAGCAAAGACTTGGAATCAACCCAAATGTCCAACAATGATAGACTGGATTAAGAAAATGTGGCACATATACACCATGGAATCCTATGCAGCCATAAAAAATGATGAGTTCATGTCCTTTGTAGGGACATGGATGAAGCTGGAAACCATCATTCTCAGCAAACTATCGCAAGGACAAAAAAACCAAACACTGCATTTTCTCACTCACAGGTGGGAATTGAACAATGAGAACACTTGGACACAGGAAGGGGAACATCACACACCAGGGCCTGTTGCGTGGCGGGGGGAGAGGCGAGGGATAGCATTAGGAGATATACCTAATGTAAATGATGAGTTAATCTGTGCAGCACACCAACATGGCACATGTATACATATGTAACAAAACTGCACGTTGTGCACATGTACCCTAGAACTTAAAGTATAATAAAAAATATATATATATAAAACAATTTCATGAACTAGAACAAAAATAGGAAGAGTGGAAATCAAATTGCCTTTGTTTGTAGATGACATAATCCTATACCTAGAAGACCCCACTGTCTCAGCCCAAAAGTTTCTTAAGCTGATAAGCAAATTCAGCAAAGTCTCAGGATACAAAATCAATGTGCAAAAGTAACAGGCATTCCTATACATCAACAACAGACAAAGAGAATAAAATACTTAGGGATACAGCTAAGAAAGGAAGTGAAGGACCTTTTCAAGGAGGACTACAAACCACTGCTCAAGGAAATCAGAGAGGACACAAACAAATGGAAAAACATTCCATGCTTATGGATAGGAAGAATCAACATCATGAAAATGGCCATACTGCCCAAAGTAATTTATAGATTCAATACCATTCTCACTAAACCACCATTGACATTCTTCATAGAATTAGAAAAAACTACTTTGAAATTAATATGAAACCAAAAAAGAGCCCATATAGCCAAGACAATCCTAAGCAAAAAGACCAAAGCTGGAGGCATCATGCTATTGGACTTCAAACTATACTACAAGGCTACAGTAACCAAAACAGCACAGTACTGGTACAAACACAGGCACATAGACAAATGAAACAGAATAGAGAATGCAGAAATAAGACTGCAAATCTACAACAATCTGATCTTTGACAAACTTGACCATAAAAAGCAATGAGAAAAGGACTCCCTATTTAATAAATGGTGCTGGGATAACAAACTGGCCATATGCAGAAAATTGAAACTAGACCCCTTCCTTACACCTTATACAAAAATTAACTCAACATGGATTAAAGACTTACATGTAAAACCCCAAGCTGTAAAAACTCTAGAAGAAAATCTAGGCAATACCATTCAGGACACAGGCATGGGCAAAGATTTCTTGACGAAAATGGAAAAAGCAATTGCAATAAAAGCAAAAATTGACAAATGGGATCTAATTAAAATAAGGAGCTTCTGCAAAGCAAAAGAAACTATCATCAGAGTGAACAGACAACCTACAGAATGGGAGAAAACTTTTACAATCTATCCATCTGACAAAGCTCTAATATCCAGAATCTACATGGAACTTAAAATACAAGAAAAAAAAAACCCAATTAAAAAGTGGACAAAGGACATAAACAGACACTTCTCAGCAGAATACATTTATGCAGCCAGAAAACATATGAAAAAAATTTCAACATCACTGATCATCAGAGAAATGCAAATCAAACCCACAGTGAGATACTATCTCACATCAGTAAGAATGTCGATTATTAAGAAGTCAAGAAACAACAGATGCTGTTGAGGCTGCAGAGAAACAAAGTGGATCTTTTGCTGCACTTGGTCTATTCAGCTATTGATACTAGTGGTTTTATACTGTTGGTGAGAATATAAATTAGTTCAACCATTGTGGAAGACAGTGTGGCAATTCCTCAAAGACCTAGAACCAGAAATACCATCTGACCAAGCAATCCCATTACTGGGTATATACCCAAAGGAATATAAATCATTCTGTTATAAAGATACATGCACGTATATGTTTATTGCAGCACTACTCACAATAGCAAAGTCATGGAATCAATCCAAATTTCCATCAATGATACACTGGATAAAGAAAATGTGGTACATATACACCATGGAATATTATGCAGCCATAAAAAGGAACGGATCATGCCCTTTGCAGGGACATGGATGGAGCTGGAAGCCATCATTCTCAGCAAACTAACGGAGGAACAGAAAACCAAATACTTCTCACTTGTAAGTGGAGGCTGAACAATGAGAACACATGGACACAGGGAGGAGATCAACACATACTGGGGCCTATGGGAGGTGGGGTGCGTGGGGAGGGAAAGCATCAGGAAAAATAGCTAATGCATGCTGGGCTTAATACCTAGGTGATGGGTTGATAGATGCAGCAAACCACCATGGCACACGTTTTCCTATGTAACAAACCTGCACATCCTGCATATGTACCCCAGAACTTAAAATAAAATGAGAAAAAATTGAAAATGAAAATTTGTATCTCTGTTAAGGGAAGGGTCAAGGCACATCAGAATTATTTTTAGCTTATGGCAATTGTCTGACATGCTAATTGCTACCTGGTTAAATCAAACTTCTTAAAGATGATTTATTTTTTACTAATAAAAAAATCATTTTATTTATGTTTTATTTGAAGCTAAACAGACATGGAGCTTTTAAATTAAAGTTGTTTATTTGAAGTCTGTTTATTTGAAGCTAAACAGACATGGAGCTTTTAAATTAAAGTTGAAGTTGATACTCAAAACATAATCTTTCTAGAAATTTTTGGGCCCCTATTGCTGCAATCAAATTACCCAAAGAGGCTGGGCGTGGTGGCTCACGCCTGTAATCCCAGCACTTTGGGAGGCTGAGGCTGGCAGATCACTTGAGGCCAGGAATTCAAGACCAGGCTGGCCAACATGGCAAAACCCTATCTCTACTAAAAATACAAAAAATTAGCCAGGCATGTTGGTGCACACCTATAATCTCAGCTACTCAGGAGGCTGAAGCATGAGAATCATTCGAACCCAGGAAGCAGAGGATGCAGTGAGCCGAGATCATACCACTGCACTCTAGCCTGAGCAACACGGTTAAGACACTGTCTCAAACAAGTAAAAAAATAAAATCACCCAAAGAGCTAACTAAAATTACCTGAAACATTATTTTAAAATATTACTTTTACAGAACAGAAAACTTATTATTATATAAAAAAATCCAAATGTACTCTAAATCATATCACTGGTATCCTTTTTCTATTCACCTTCAGTGAATTCCTTATACAGAACTATCTAGTACAATGGAGAGAGTTTCCCTCTGTTCTCAAACTTCTCTCTATATCACTCCACTCATGGAAGGCTGCCAGTATATTCCGCTTAGGAAAAGTGTATTATACAAAATGAAAACTTAGCTCATTGTGATTTTAAAAAACCAAAACTAAGATAACACAAATGCATATATCTATCTTAAGAATAAAAGCAAAAAGTTTTCTTCCTCTTGTTTTGTCTATTTGTTCATTTGTTTTTATTCTGTTTCTGATCTTGTTTTTGGTGGGACTGTGAGCAACACAGTATTTACTCTCCCTAAGCCTTGGATCACTGTATACTTAGACAAGCTGAGTTGAGTTACCTTGAGAAAAATTAGACTTTAGACTTTTGGACTATTTTTAACCTCAGAAAACGACAGTGTTCCTGGAGTCTAAATTTACTATACCTGGAGGAGCTAATTTTCATCTGTGCTTTGAACTTATACAGAAGCCATACCCACCTTTATCTATCTGCCTTATAGGTTAATTTGCCACAGGATGTTCTGTCTGGTCCTCTCTGGTATTATTTAGCTGATAAAAACTGCTTGGAAATGTTGCGACTACCCACATTTTACCTTTATTATATTGAATCCAAATTGATTCAGATCATCCCAGCTCTCTCTTTCTCTTTTTGCCTCTGAAATTTGATTTTGCTGTTGCCAAGAATGAACTGTTCCTTAGGGAAACTGGTAAAAATTCTGATTGTATGTCACCTTGAACATAAGTGTCAGGTAATTTTAGTTTTTCCTCAATTTAAAATCACTGTTTTATCTTCTTACGTATCTTTGAAGGGAGGTAGGGAGAAGAATTGATCCTTATAAAGTCATTTACCACTCACCCTTTCAACTATAGCATATCTACTAACAAGGAATTAAGCTATCCCCAATCAGCAAGAATTAGTATTTAATAGAGCTATCAAAAACAAAAAGTATATCCCACACTGATAATAAATAAATCAGTATACCTAAGAGTTAAATTTTCATTTCAAAAGAAAAACACCAGTTCTGATTTTCTGGGTTGGGATTAAAATCTTAGATCTTTCTGGTTTTCATCTAATTTCTGGGGCCCTTGTGAACCATTACTTTATTACCTGCAGCCAAAAAATCTCCCCTAAGGCTGTTCTCCAGGTACGGTTTCTTGCAAAGGGCACAAAGAACAAATTTCAAGTTACTATAATAAGCATAACAAAAAACGCCCTGCTTAAAAAAAAGAAAAAGAAATCTTAAATTTCAAACCGGTAAGCTAGATGCCTTAACACATTCTTCCCATTGCCTAAGTCACTTCATCAACCACTCTTCTCCCTCTCTCTTTCTTCTCCTTCTCCTTCTTCTTCTTCTTCTTTTCTTCCACAAGGTCTTGCTCTGTCACTCAGGCTGAAGTACAGTGGCGCAATCTCGGCTCACTGCAACCTCTGCCTCCTGGGTCAAGCAATCCTCCCACGTCACCCTCCCAAGTAGCTGGGACTACAAGCATGTGCCACCACCACAACCGGCTAATTTTCATGCTTTTTTTTGTTTGTTTTCATTTTTGTTTTTTGGTAGAGATGAGGTTAAGCCATGTTGTGCGGGCTATCTACTATTTTCTTCTTATGCCCCAAATTTGGAGACATAAAGTGAACAGTCAAAGGGGAAACAGTTAAAGTTTCAAATTTACATTTTTAAAAAGTATTCAATAAAACTCTGGGCCGGGCGCGGTGGCTCACGCCTGTAATCCCAGCATTTTGGGAGGCTGAGGCTGGTGGATCACGAGGTCAGGAGATCGAGACCATCCTGGCTAACACAGTGAAACCCTGTCTCTACTAAAAATACAAAAAATTAGCTGGGGCCGGGCGCGGTGGCTCACGCCTGTAATCCCAGCACTTTGGGAGGCCGAGGCGGGCGGATCACGAGGTCAGGAGATCGAGACCATCCTGGCTAACACGGTGAAACCCCGTCTCTACTAAAAATACAAAAAATTAGCCGGGCGTGATGGCGGGCGCCTGTAGTCCCAGCTACTCGGGAGGCTGAGGCAGGAGAATGGCGTGAACCCGGGAGGCGGAGCTTGCAGTGAGCCGAGATCGCGCCACTGCACTCCAGCCTGGGCGACAGAGCGAGACTCCGTCTCAAAAAAAAAAAAAAAAAAAAAAAAAAAATTAGCTGGGCGCGGTGGCGGGCGCCTGTAGTCCCAGCTACTCGGGAGGCTGAGGCAGGAGAATGGCATGAACCTGGGAGGCGGAGCTTGCAGTGAGTCGAGATCGCGCCACTGCACTCCAGCCTGGGCGACAGACGGAGACTCTGTCTCAAAAAAAAAAAAAAAAAAAAAAAAAAAAAGGGACATGGATGAAGCTGGAAACCATCATTCTCAGCAAACTATCGCAAGGACAAACCATCATTCTCAGCAAACTATCGCAAGGACAAAAAACCAAACACCGCATGTTCTCACTCATAGATGGGAATTGAACAATGAGAACACATGGACACAGGAAGGGGAACATCACACACCAGGGCCTGTTGTGGGGTGGGGGGAGAGGGGAGGGATAGCATTAGGAGATATGCCTAATGTTAAATGACGAGTTAATGGGTGCAGCACATCAACATGGCACATGTATACATATGTAACAAATCTGCACGTTGTGCACATGTACCCTAAAACTTAAAGTATAATAAAAAAATAAAAAAAAAAAGAAATTTGCAATTAAAAAAAAAAACCTCTGTGAGAAACATTTAACCAGAGCAGAAATGCAAAGAAATCAGCTATGGTATATAGTTATTAAGAAGAATGAGTTGTATCCAGGTAGACCAACCTATAAAAACAGCCATGAGCTATTAATTTGAAGACAAAACAAAGATATTGTGCAACAATATATACACCATGACCCGATTTTTGTAAAATGAATAAACAAGTAAACAAAACTAAACACAATAGAAGTTTGTAAATCTCTATGAGCCCAGAGGAAAATACACAGGTACATACAGCCAAAGGTTAGCATTAGCTACCTCAGGAAAGCGTAATTAGAAAGAAGAAAGTAGAGATTAAAGTTCTCTGTCATATTTCTGTATTGCTTTGACTTTTGAAAATAAATTTTATTATCTTATAATTAAGCAAAACAAAAACGTAAGGGATAAAAGGTAAACTAAAGAAAACACATACATCATACATGAGAAATAATTTTTGATTCAATTCAGTAAGTATTTGTTCAGTGTATGGACTGATTAGATATATATTAGACATGGTGCACTTTGCCAAAGTAATAGAAAATCTGATTCAAACTGGCTTAAACAAGGACATTTATTGGCACACATAACCAGAAGTCAGCCGTGATGTGGGTTTCAGGAGTGACACCTGTGCATTTATTTCATCCTCAGTCCAAAGGAAAAAGAGGCAGAGTTCTGAGATATAGTCTCCATGTCCAGAATATGAGTGACCTCCTTTTTGGAAGGTAGCCCAGGAGATGAAGGAAATGCTTTCAGGAAATCTTTCCTTGTGCTTCATCAGCTCAAATTGTATCGTGCACCTAATCATGATAAACTCATTGGCAAAAAAAAAGAGAAAATTTAGATCAATCAACTACTGTTAGAGTGGGGTGTGAGGATGGCCTCTTCTGAGGACCACAGGGATGAATATCTGAACAAATTTCCATTAACAAAGAGAAAGAAGAAATTGTGGCTATGGTCAAACAACAGTGAACAATGGTGGCATGTCTTTACCCTAACAGTGTTTACACTGTTGCAGAAGGCAAGCAATAAAAAGAAATTCTAATTGTGAAGAGTGTTATGAAAAGGCAAGTATATACAGTGCTATGCTTTCAGAACAGATAGCGAGGATTTACCATTGACAAGTGGGGTTGCGGAAGCTTACAGAAGACCACCCTGAGGAATGTTTAAGACCTGAGGAAGAGAGAGAAACTCTACTAAATCCAAATTTATGATTTAAATTAAATAAATAAAATAAAGTTTACTTCATTTGTACCAGAATTTCACTGAATTCTTCTCACTCTGCACTGACCCATAAAACTTCACTAGAAACTTGTGATTATTTGTATCTCTGTTAAGGGAAGTGTCAAGGCACATCGGAATACTTTTCAGCTCATGGCAATTGTCTGACATGCTAGTTGCTACCTGGTTAAGTCAAACTGCTTAAAGATGAGTTTTTTACTAATAACGTATGAAGACAGGAAGGCCAGTGGATGTGATATGTTTAAAGAACTGAAAGCAATGCCGATGGCCAGAGCCTAGAGAAACCAATGCTAAGGTTACATCTGCTGTATGTTAGGAAAACTCCCACAAATTATCAAGGAAAAGACAAATGCCCCGACAGAAAAATGGGAAAAGTAGTTCACAAGAAATAGAAAAAGGAAATAAACATGAAATATTGCTTGGTCTACTAACAATAAAAGAAAAGCATTTTGAAATACGTTCCATTTTTCATTTACCAAAATAAAAATTAAAAACTAATTCTGGAGTTCAGTCTTCAATTAGGACATAGGCATTTGCTACAGTGAATATAAATTCATACAATTTGACAATAAGTCCAAAATTTCAAAAATGACTGACTGCCTTCTGAACCTCACAATTCAACCCCTTGGAATTTATCTCAAACAAACAAACGAAACAACAAAACCCACAAATGTGAGTAAATATGTTCAGGGATGTTCATCACAGCATTTTATGTAATATTGTAAAGCAATACTGGATGGAATTGTTACTGAGTGAAAAGCAAATTAAAATAGTATTAGAATCTGACTTCTCAGCCAAGCACAGTGGCTTACACCTGTAATCTCAGCACTTTGGGAGGCTGAGGCAGGAGAATCGCTTGAGGCCAGGAGTTTGAGACTAGTATGGACAACATAGCAAGAACCCGTTTCTACAAAAAATAAAATATATATAGCTGGGCATGGGGGTGTGTGGCTGTAGTCATAGCTACTTACTTGGGAAGCTGAGGTGGGAAGATGGCTTAAGCCCAGAGTTTGAGGCTACAGTGAGCTATGATTGCACCATTTCACTCCAGCCTGGGCAACAGAGTGAGACCCTGTCTCTTTAATAATAAGAAGAAGAAAGAATTTGATTTCTGTTTTATATAGCAATGATACACATTCACAAAAAAAGAGAAATATTTATAGGTTATTCGTAGGTTAGTTGAGGATATTTATAGGTTAGTTGTCAGTGGATTTTTAAAAATATTTTGTGCTTTGCAACATCTTTCAGATTTTCTATATAATATAAATGTTTTCATTTTATAATAAGAACGGAGACGTTTTTAAAAAGAAAAGCCAAATCAGCCCTTTTTGGAGGGACTTATCTCAGTAATCAAGGCAAAACTATAATTTTCCTTTATTTTTCACATCACTATATCAATTCCCAGCTTCTCAATACAGAGAGGGCTTAGACACAGTGAACTCAAATCATCATGGTGAAAAAAGGAAATAAGACCTGTCATATAATAACAGGGTAAGATATCCACATCTTGTCATTTTTCCTTTAAAGCAAATATTTATTTTATTATCAAATTATTGGAAAATGAGAAAGAATTGGGAGGAAAATTTATTAGTTCCATTGCAGCAACTGCTGACAAGATGAACAAATAAGCTATCATATGGGATACAAGTCCATCCTCATTATTTATCATTCTAACTACCATTAACAGAATGAGATCTGTCTGCCAGGTGCCTTACAAACTTCATTTTATTTCCAAATCTCTGAAGAACAATGAAGGATATGTTGTCTTTTCTTTCTTTCACAGATGAGAAAACAAAGGCTCAGAGTAAACAACTGGCCAAGTCAAAACTTGACCCCACATCTGCTGCAATTCAAAGCTTATGTTCCTTCCTCCACACTAATCTACTTCCCCATAGCACACTTTATAACAGTAACTCACATTATTAACATTGTCCAATAGTTGTATTTCCATATTTCAGCAATTGATTCAATATTTATTGAGGGACTACATATCCCAGTGACTATATAAGGAGTAGGATATCAGAAAATGTTGCTTGCCCTCATGGTGCACCCAGAGGCAAGGTTGTCTGCTGAAGCTGAACGAGAGTTAGGAAGAACTGATGTGGGTTAAAAATAATCAGTTTTGGAGCCTATAAAAAGAGCTGACCAGGGCAGTGTAAAAAGTTTGTCAAGTAGTGCTGAGGTCCAAATAAAGTTGGAGAATATGAACTTGAAGTGGCACCAATTTTTAGGATTGTGCAATATTATTGTTTCTAAAAGCATTCATCGGCTTTGTTTGGAAACCAAATGTAATGGAAATGTGTTGTTTTTTGACGACCCAATATTTATAGACCATCATTTTAGTCATTGTGTTACAGTAGGTAGTCAGGCATGAGCAGGAAAGGAGAGGGCTCCCCATCCACCAGGAATGTGAGGCAACCATTAGGTGATGGTCTGGCAGTTGTCACACTACCTCTCTAAAAATGATCATTGGTTGCAGCCAGTGCCGGGGAGATGGCTTGGTAGTTGTCACATTAAAATGATAGTTGGTCACAGGTGCTAGGGAGAGGCAATTTCTCAACAGAATAAAAACACTTGAAAATGGTAATCAGCAACTTCCAATAAAATCTCAGGAACTGGGTGAGTGAGCTTGAGCATGAGTATTAAGAGATAAAATGGCGAAGTATGACCTTCCAGGGGCCTTCCACTAGAAAAGAGAAGAAAGCTTCAGGTGACTGTATGCACAACGCTAGTAAACACACTGCACATGCTCACCTCCCAAGTGCAAGGAAGGCATTGCGCATGCAGGCAGCCCACCCTAAGGGAAGAATCATGGGAAAAGAGACGCAAGATGACAGGAGGGGGCCAGCATATAAAGTCCTAGGATCAAGGTTAAACGGGGCACATGACCTTCAAACTGCCCACTTGGGTCTCTTCCAAGTGTACTTTCCTTTCTTTCCTAATATAAAGCTTTTAAATAAACTTCCACTCCTGCTCTGAAACTTGCCTTCATCTCTTTTTCTGCTTTATGCCCCTTAGTTCAATTCTTTCTTCTGAGAAGGCAAGAATTGAGGTTGCTGCAGACCTGTACACACTCGCTGCTAGTAACCCAGATAACCATATTGCACCCCAACCACGATCTAAGAAGTCACCCACTCCTCCTCTCGCTTTTAGCCCACACACTTCTGGGATCCAGGGTGGAGCATGTTGTCTGGCCCAAACAGATTGGTTAATTTTCTGTTACTTACAACGGAAAGAGCCCTTCCAGCATGTTAAAAACAAAAAGGACTGGAAGTGGGGTAGTATAAGAGATGAATTAAAAAGATGGAACTGGCAAAGTCATGGTGAAAATAACAAGGACTTTCTGTCTTGGGCAGGGAAGCTGGCAATCCTTGCTAAGGAGTAGTGAAATATTTACTTGTATCTTGGGACTGAGACCATGTGCTTCCTGAAGCTTCCTTAATACAAGACTTGATAGGAAAACAAATGGGAGTTCAGAGTGTTATTTGTTATGGCCTTCAGTAAGGTCCTACCAAGCAAATATTGGATTTAGATTGAAATTGGCCCATCTGAAAAGAGAAAAGAAGGAAAATTACAAATATGCTAGTAGAGACCATTTCTGTTGAGGGTCCACAATCTGAGATGGCTAAAAATCCAATGAAATGAAACCTGGGGTAGAAAATGGCACACTATGCTGTCATTTAACAAACATGCCAGAAAGCTGGGAAGAAGTCATCCCCGGGAGGAAATTGGGATGTGTTCCCCCTCAACTATCTGCAGTTATGCACCCCAGGACTGACACAATTCAACTCACCTAATTGCAAAGAAGAAGCTAGGATGGAGCCTAGGGGCAAGAGGAGAATTACTGGTGACTCCTACCGCAGCTGTTGCTTGATTTTATTTCTAGGCAGAAGCCATTCAGTTGAAGGGCAAGTATGTGAGCCAATGCCTGAGACAAAGGCAAGGCCAGCTGCTTAAGAGATTGAAATTCCCATGCCCAGTTTCACAAGTCAAGAACTATGTCTTGACATAATGTTTGACCTTTAGTTACTAGCCCTTGGAACTCAGGGAATAGAAAGGGAGGCTGTGGGTAGGATCCCTCATTAACTGATAAAGAAGTTGCTTTGCTTGAGCTCTAAATCAACTCCCAGAACACTGAAATTTTACTAACCCAAAGTAGACTCCTTAGGGATAACTCTTGGAAGGCTCACTCTCTCCAATACCCATCTGAGGTGTAGCCATGGAAAGCAATGGACAAGAGAGAACCTTCCAGAAAGCAGAATAGGGATTAGCCAACTATTTATTAAACACGCACAAACAAATATTTGGAATATAGTACTTTCACAGTAAAAGAACCTGAGATATAGACAACTTAGGACATTTACTTTCATTGAGAGTTTGTCCCATTGATGCAAATGGTCTTTTCTAACTAATCCTAGTTCCTGAATCCCAGGGAGCCTCAGAAGGAGAACTGAAGATTAAGGTCTGGGTGGTATACAGGAATCTGGAGGAAATCTTGGGCCAGGTCAAATATCTTCCCAGGAAACTTGCAGCCACAATTCCAGAGGCATAATCTGAATCATAGTCAAGAAAATACAACACATTTAGAGCCCAGCATCAGATCCTGGGAGTAAAATGAAATCATAAATGGAAGAATTAAGAAATGAGCTCAGAAGATGGGAAAATCTCATTTATGAGTATGTGAGGGCCCATGAGACACATAGGATTGTTTAAGGTGCACTTTTATATGGATGCCTATTTATCACAGTTGACCTCCAGTACTAGTTCCATGTGATCCTCCACCCAAACATTTCTGAGCCATAAGCCCTATCCTAGTGTGCCCCATCAGTGGTAATCAGTGGTGTTTACTCAGACTTAAACAAAGTAGCTGGACCTATGCACCAGGACCCGGAGGACAGGATTTTCTCCAACTACTATTCTATGGGACTGTGTCCAGCCTGCCTGGATTCTACAAGCACCCAGTGTTCATTGCCTTATTGGAACAGTTACAAGAGGGAAGAAGACAAGAAGAAAAGAATAAGCTAGTAAAAAGAAGAAGAAAACTAGCAGTTGCACTTACTAGAGCAGACTACAGCATTTACAAATCATCAGATAACGGGCACCTTGAATAGACAGAGGGGAATATTTACAGAAGCAGCTGGTTTCCCTAGGATGTCATTGTAAATGTACCCACCGATTGTGCTATCATATGGCAGCAGCATTCTTCCTCCACTCACATAGTTTATGTCCAGCCCTCTGCCAATGAGAAGATATGGCTGGCTGGTCAGTTGACCACCTATACACAGACAGCTGACTTTGTGGCCTAGAGTAATAAATCATAGACGTGTCTGGAAAGCCTTCCTGGTGTCAAACACTCTGGTTCTCACTGACCCTGAATAAAGCCTGTGCCAGCAAACAGAACTTCAAGATACAGCAACACATTAACTGATGCCCTGGTAAAGGCGGCAGATGGGTGTGAAGGCACTTAGTGCCAGGCTGGAATGGCCTAACATGGCCTGAAATACTGTGAGAAATCCTCATGCTGATCTGGGGAAAGTTGGTTTGGTCATGAGTGTGGGATTGTTCATCTGTTTGTCTCTCTTCTCAGCCAGGATATCAAGACTGTCAGTCATTCTGCCTCATCCATAAATTTCACAGCCTGGGATACAGAGCTCATCAATGCCATAAGGAAGTTGAGGACTTAGACTATGTCAGAGGAAATCTTTTTGGCATGGGTCTGAAAATGGAAGCTGGAGCTGTACACGGGCTAACTCTCATGGGCTACTATCAAACAGTGAGGGAAACCCACAGTCTCAGGTGAAGGTTTTCTCTCTTTGGGATGCTGTGGCCACAAAGTGGCCACTGTTGGCTCTACTGTGCAGAAATGACTTTGTTTTCACCAAAACTCATTTCCTTTTCATCTGGGGCACACAAGATAGACCATATTTCTGCCTCCACTGCAGGAAGGTGAAACCACATAACCAACTTCTATCCACAGAAATATTTGTGAAAGTGATGGAGGCCATATTCAAGTTTGGCCATAAAAATCTTCCAGGTGTCCAGGCCTGGTATCTCTTTTATCACTGGCTTTATATTGGAATACAGCTGTATATTGGAATACTAGCTGTATATTGGAATACATTAGGATGTGCATGCTGAAGATACTAGAGCTTCGCATAGAAGGATTCCTGGGTGATTGCTTGGAGCCAACTGGGGACATTTGAATTGGATTGTTACATGAAAATGAAATCAACTATTCTTATGTTACGCTATTGATTTGAGGGGTTTATTGACACAAAAGCTATCACTACTTTAATGAATACACAGATTGATTTTCATGTCACATTTGTGGGGTCAGGGTAATACACCCAGAATAATGTTTGCACCAATGATTACCCAGGCAGCCTGAGGAAGCATGGCTAGAGAGAGAATTTTAATTCCTTTAAGAAGGAAGCAAAACTAACTGCTAGAAAAAAAAGCCCCAAAAGTCAGAGTCAATGGAGGAAGTCATTCACAAAAGATTAAGTAGTAAGACTTTAGCCAGGATGCCAGTGGGCGAGTCAAGTTGCACAGCATGAAGACAATCAGAGCACATGGTATATAGAACAAGGGCAGAGGAGATGTGAGGGCAACAAAGGTATATTTTCTTCAAATGACAATAGAGAGAGATCTGAAGGCAAAAAGAACTATGTAAAACCAGATAACTTCAGCCCCTACCTTTAAGCCAGCTCTGCACCCCATTAACTTCCTGAGGCCTTTACACACTGGCATCATTCTTGTAAAGTCCATTTCTTAAGGTTTATAAATTCTTAGGTCATTTCCCAAATTCTCTCATCTACCCTTGATGTGCACTTGTGTTGTAATAGATTTTATTATTATTTCTGTGTGGTAAGGCCAACACATCAGGAGATGAGTGCCATTGAAAAGATAGTTTATACTACTAACAGTTCCCAAGAAAGAGTACATGTTACGCCATAGGAGGCTATACTGGGATCTGTCACAGGGCAGAAAGAGAAGGGGAACTGTGGGCTGAAGCTTCTATTGTGCATTGCTCAGGGGTGAGGCAGGGTATGCAGACTTGGGATTGGTTAGTGTGACTAATCCAGCAAGCTCTGGAGCCTAAGGGCTGTTCCTAGTGTCTGACTGGGGGAATTAGGGTAGGTGGGGTATATGGCTGACTTAGGGAATAAAAGCTTGATAGGGAAGGTGTTTCTGGATATGGACTTAATCAGCTAAAGAAGGGCAACTGGCCAGCCTCTAACCAGGGCCCCCAAACTAGGTCAAGACAGTATTTGAAAAGCTATATTATAACCTGTCCCACAGTGACAGTATTTTCATGGTTCACTTCCTAGCCCTCACCATATCCCATGTTCCAGATTTTAATTTTTGTCATAAGCGTGATTGCTGAGTATACCCTTGTGGGTAATGGTTTCCTTTCCAGAAGAGGAAGGAACTGCTGTTTTTACTCTAGTGTTACTCCTAACCCTTCTAACATCCATAGTACTATGTCAGCCACTTTGGGAATTATACTGAAAGCACCCAGATAAGCACCCAGGCTACAGAAAGGGTCAAATTTCCATGAGGCTCTGCTTCTGAGAATCAGGACTTCATGACCAGAGCCACGGGCCTCCAGATCTCCTGAGATCCCATGGTCAAGCTAGCATTCCTGAGAAAGGAGGTATTTGGCATTCAGTTAATAAAGACTTGAGTAGGAACTTCACCAGCCTGAGTCCCTCCTCACTACCTAAATCTTTTCTGCCTTTCTGATGGTCATCATGTCTGAAAATTTTCCCAGGAATAACCTAGCACAAAGAAACTACCATTGTTTGTATTATTTAGATCTCAAAAGTCTTCTGTTGCACTGGCCTCCAGAAGCTGCATGCCTGCCTGGCCTGCCTAGATTTCGCCCTACACTCAGACCTTCTCTGAAGATATAAGGGCCAATAATGCTTAACAGGGATCTTGAATTCATTTCTTGTGTCTCTTGCTTGCAAATGAGAAACACATTACTTTAGGCCACAATGTGGATATGCATGTTTTACCTATGTCAGAAATTGTGGGGTGGCACTGCTGCAAATTACCAGCGCTGAGTAGTAATGCTGAACCTGGTATATACTGAGATGAAGAAGTGATGAATAATGTAGACAAATCACCAAGCTTAGAGCCAGCCGACCATGGAGGAGTTGAGGACAAGCTGAGCAGGCCAGAGGCAACAGGATGAGTCAGGAGGCCCAAGCTAGGTTGATTGGGACAATCAGATTCTAAAGGAAAATCCTTCATGAATGAGGAAAGAATAAAGTGAAGGAAACAAAAAAGTACAGGTAAGAGGTTGGATAGGCAGTATTACAATGTAAAAAACACATGAGTTTCAGTGTCCATACAGATGCAGGTTTAAATTCTTGTTCTGAAACCAGCCCAACTGTCCCATATAACTGATGTTTATGGTTTCTTTTGAAAAAACCTAGAAATTGACCCTCGCAGTCTTAAAACTTGAGAAACTTGCATTGTCTTATCTGAGTTCCTTTCTCAGGAAACAAACCATCAGGCCTCCCAGACAGTGTCAAGAAACTGAAAGTTTCCAATCAGTCACTGCATCTGGACAATGAGACATCAGACCCAATACCTGTCATGATTGCCTAACCAACCACTTGCTGCCTGTTAACCAACTCCTATTCCTTACCCCCTTCTCCAATTCCTGTTTTCCCATGTGGAGTTCCATTTCTTCCCCGCTATATAAACCCCTAATTTTAGTCACTTGCGGAGACAGATTTGAGATTGATCTCCCATTCTTGGCTGCAACACTAGAAGCCTTCTTCCCTGGTGATACTCGTCTCAGTGACTGGCTTTTTCCGTAGTGAGCAGCAGGACTTAGAAGGAACCCCTGGTGTTTTGGTAACAGTACCTCCACTTTATGAGTCCTGTAGCCTCTTAAAATCCAATTAACCACTTGAAGCTTTAAAGATTTATAAATAATATCTACCTCCCAGAGTCATTATAAGGACTGGCGATTACATAAAGATAAAGTATTTGCATCACCTAGCAGGCATCAAATAAGTGACTTCCATTAATGTAATTATTTGGTTGTGGACTCTCTATGGGCTTTAAACAGCAATAAAAGTCTTAACCAGGAACTGACAACCGAAATCATTATTTATAACACTTACCTTGCTTCAACCAACATTGAACCTTTGTTTAGTATTTACATATTTTAGAACTTACTCATTAAGCAAAGTAAACACCTTTTATGTGTAAAAGTCTGAGCTAGTTGCCAAAAACACAGCATTACCCACCCCCACCCCATGCATATACCATAATGTTTCCTGCCTTTTTTTGGGTTTTTTTGGAGACGGAGTCTTGCTCTGCCGCCCTTGCTGGAGTGCAGCGGTGCAGTCTTGGCTCACTGCAACCTCTATCTCCTGGGTTTAAGCAATTCTCCTGTTTCAGCCTCCCAAGTAGCTGGGACTACAGGCACACGCTGCCACGCCCGGCTAATTTTTTGTATTTTAGTAGAGATGGAGTTTCGCCACGTTGCCCAGGCTGGTCTGGAACTCCTGAGCTCAGGCAATCTGCCCTCCTCAGCCTCCCAAAGTGCTAGGACTATAGGCATGAGCCACCGCACCCGGCCAATGTTCCCTGTTTTTACAGACTATCCATCTTTGTTTTAAATGGTCAGTGTTTCAAAGATTTGTTACTAAATTTTAAGTTTTCCTCACTTCTATACAATAGTAGACTGATTTGGCTGCCTTTTTGTTCTTCTAAATTTTCTGTTTTTATTAAGCCAACTGTTTGTTCTGGCACCACATTAATGTATGTACCTTTTAGTCTATTTATACATGTCACATCTTGGATTGACTTTTTATTCCCAGTTTCTTCCTGGCAAAGACAATGAGCACAGTGAGCATACTTAATAAATGTTACATAATAATAACTATTAAATGTTCCTTAAAAAATCTCAAGCAGATTTTTTATCTTTAGCTTCTACTTTGGGATAATTATATCCTTCCTCAAAGCTATTTATAGCTCCCATCAGGAAGAACAACTGAAAAAAAAGTCACAGTCCTGCCAAAACTGTGGTGAAAGTGATTTAAACTCTGAAGATCTGTTGCAAGTGTTCAAAATGGCATTCGACATATGTATATCTAATTCCATCAACAGAAAACTTTTCCCAACCAAAATCTCCATGACGGAGGTGGTCATGGAATATGACTTGTCCATATCCCCATCATCAATCATTCCGATTACCCAAAACAGTCAAAGAAACGCACCTTACATGCAGTCGTTATTAGTCCATCTGCATGTGCACTCTTCAGCTGCATCGTAAGTCATGTTCTCCCTCTACCCTGTGAAGAGCCTGAGCCCCAGCATATTTAGTCGAGACCATAAGTTGCAGTCACAAGGCCACCTCATAAATAAGTGAAATGGAGGACCTCCTGCATGACATGAATTGGAAATCATAGGGCCAAAAAAATATATACATATGTTCAGTATTCAGGGCTGCCAGATTTAGCAAGTACAAATTAGCAATCTTATTCGCTCTACACATTAATCTCCAAACTTGCCTGGATGGTATAAGAAAACCCCAAGATTACTTTCTCTCTTAAGTCCAGGAAGCAGGTTAGAATAGGAGGTGAGTCACCAGAGACTGAAGACATGGGCGTTGATCTCAGTTCTTGCTACCTAGAACTTATTTGGCTTGGAAAAGTCCACCCTAGTTTTTACCAGCAAGATTCTATTATCAAAAGGTCCACTTCCAGACTTTGAGAGGGTACTGCTCTCTGTGAGCCACCACGGTAGATGCTGGGGAAACCAGGAACAAGCCTAGTGCCCTGCCCTCAGGGAGCTTAGCATCTAGTAGCAGAGAAAGTGTAATTAAAGGAGAAAGGTGGGGTTAGAAATAAAGATCTAGTTCTATATGAGAAGTCTTGGGTGGGGGGGTGTGGAAGAGGTGGCTGGCATCACATATCTGTTAGACTACATTTCTGTATTTCCCTTCAGTATGCATCTTGTTTTACTGTATATTTGTTTTCATGAGAAGGCTTTTGCCCTCAGGAGAAATTAAATAGAACCCATTGCTTGGCAATAGCAGCCTTCACACAGAATCACATACAGTGATGTCTTGCATTCTAGGTTAATCATAGCTTTTGAGATTACCTTTGGGGAAATTGTGTAAGAAAAATCCTTTTTTCTCTCCTGTCAGAGAGAAATGTCTTCTGTGCCATTTGCAGTTACCTTGCTAATGAGATGAGTCCACAGAGAGGAGGTAAGTACAGAAAGGTATCTCTGGCTGACAGCTTCCCAAGGACTCCCACCATCCATGAACAAAGAGTTCTTCCAGTTTAAGTACAGCAAAAGTGATAGCAATACCTACCAGAGCAGGTGGGCTATGGAAGGCCAGCTTAGGTCCCCTCAGAAGTTTAAGTCCAGACGGAGTAGATGAACTCCTTAAAAAATTGTTATTTTATATAAAATATTATAAAAGTTCCATTATTATTGCTTCTATTAGTAAAAACGTACCTATTAGATGAAGGTATTTTCCAGAATCATTTGTCTGGCCTCTTCTTACTTGATAACAGGTTTTTCCAAAGCTTGCAACCTCACTATTCAGCCCTTTCCTTTCTGACAGTAAATATCTCACTGACTCAAGTGAAGTGGGAAAGAGCTCTAAAGTTGGGAGCTAGGGAGTCTGGTTTGAATCCCAGCTCTGTCTTTTTTTTTTTTTTTTGAGACAGAGTCTTGCTCTGTCGCCCAGGCTGGAGTGCAGTGGCGCGATCTCAGCTCACTGCAAGCTCCGCCTCCTGGGTTCACACCATTCTCCTGCCTCAGCCTCCCGAGTAGCTGGGACTACAGGCGCCCGCCACCACGCCGGGCTAATTTTTTGTACTTTTAGTAGAGACGGGGTTTCACCACGTTAGCCAGGATGGTCTCGATCTCCTGACCTCGTGATCCACCCGCCTCGGCCTCCCAAAGTGCTGGGATTACAGGTGTGAGCCACCGCACCCGGCCTCTGTCTTCTAACTGCTGCAAAAATTTGGTCCAGTCATTTAATTGCCCCAGAACTAGTTCCTTGTCTGCTTATTAGGGCATAATGTATCCAAAAACTTCTAATGGAGGTTCTGTCACAGAACAGATGATAAATTACATAATTTAAAAATATTCTGTCTCATTATTTTCAAATATATCTAACAAATTACAGTACCACAGTTTTTTGGGACAGTTTTTTATACAAATTACTCAATTGATTAAGCAATTCTAATTCTTGCAACAATCATGAGTTTAAGAGTATCTTAAAATACTGCCATTTTACAACATGTTGAAAGTTTGGTGACACAGCAAGAATTTCAAACCTGGTGTGGGGACCCAAAGGGCCCCAACTTCATGCTCAGTACTATCTGATTCATCTTTGACAGTTAAATATGTTCCAGTAACAATTTATATTATTAATTGGTTTAATCAACCTTAGATAAACTATCTACAAACCAGTGCCTAGTTATCCTAAATTCCAAACTGATGGGTGTTACTGTATTTATATATATAACAGATAGTTTTGTTTTGTTTTGTTTTGTTTTAGACAGAGTCTTGCTCAGTCACCCAAACTGGAGTGCAGTGGTGTGATCTCAGTTCACTGCAACCTCTGCCTCCCGAGTTCAAGCGATTCTTATGTCTCAGCCTCCCAAGTAGCTGGGATTACAGGCATGTGCCACCACGCCCAGCTAATTTTTGTATTTTAGTAGAGACAGGGTTTCACCATGTTGGCCAGGCTGGTCTCGAACTCCTGGGCTCAAGCAATCTGCTTGCCTCAGCCTCCCAACTGCAGGGATTACAGGTGTGAGCCACCACACCTGGCCAGAGATAAGACATTTAATGACATGCAGAGAAGTCCCACTGAGTTAGTTTATATATGAAGATGCGAGTATCATTCTGATCCCCAAACACCAATCTCTTCTGAACATCGGTTTTCTCCTTAGTCATTGTTTAAAAAATAAAAAATAAAAACAATGTCTACTAACAATATTAATTGAGTACGTACCATGGTCCAGCTCTGACTCAACACTGGGGATGCAGCAGTAAGCAAAACACTGCTTACTGGCTCAAGGGGCTCAGTCTGGTGGAGGAAATCACCACTTCTCAGGGTGAGCTCTTTCACAGGAGTTTTCCTCTGTGGAACTGCTGGAGTCCTTGGCAGTTCTTCTTTATTCTTTGGGTTTTCCGTCCCCAGAACACCTACGCAGGTGGCTCCAGCAAGGGTAAAGTACAGGGGAGAGCAGTGATCAGGAAAGTCTCACACTGCCTCCTCCAACATTTAGGCCCCACCCAGCCTTGCCAGAGTTTCATCACCTCTAGCTCCTTTCTCTCATTCTTGGCTACTACAGATAACCCCCAGTGTTTCAGACAAATTAGTACATAATGGAACCCCAATTATGCACCAGGGTGAGAGTCTATTCAAAAGGAGTTCCGGGATCCACGTGATCTGAGGAAAGTGGCTGGGTGCTCCAATATTTCTGCTGCAGTCAGCAGGTTCTGTGAATGTTCCATGACATTACAGATGGTGTGTCCCAGGCTCTCAGGGCTCCAGTCAGCCTAACAGTCTTATTTATGACTTAGCCAAATACAGTTCACAACTTAAAACCAAGACTAAACCAATATCAGTTTAGCATTAATATCCACATCTTGGAATGCAGATTTTACTGCTGATTATCTGATGCATTAAGAGTAATACTCATTCACTATGACATTTAGTAAGCTCCTCTCACTAGGGGCTTGGTTCAGTTATCAGAGAATAATAGAGGAAGGTGGCCTAGATGTGAATCCTAGCTATTCCTAAGTAAATATACCTAACTTCTTGGGAACAGTTACCTCAGCTAGAAAAGGGGAAATACTGTGCATTAAATAGATTGAAGGTGTATTTGACCACAATTAGTGGCCAAAATATGGCATGTTATTATTGGTACTATTATTGTACTTTCACGCTTAGAATACTGTTATAACTACAAATGCTTTCAAATTCTTTAAAAGTACTTGGGGTTCATTATTCTTATAGTAGATGTGAATATTCTTTTAATTCAACATGTAGCTTTAATATTTATTTTGCTGTATCTTTCTTACCTTTTTGTGTCAGAAGGAAACATCGAATGTAAATTCAATAACAACCTGCTATTGTAAATCAACCTTCTTTTGTGACTTAAAACTCTCATGTTTAACTGGCACAAAACTGAAACTCTTATACACAAATAAATGATGTTTCCTATGGATTTATAAGTACAGAAAGGCCTTTGCTTTTAGAAATGGAAATGCAGTATGAAATCATTTCATCAAAATAGAAGCAGACATTATCATTGCTTTGCCAAACTGACAATCTAATTTTAAATAATTCAGCAGTAAAATTTTCATCACTTTCCTAGATAGAATTTCTTAAAGCTCTTTAACAGCTTTATAACTCAACAGTTGTTAACTATACTACTAGTTTTTTTGTCATTTCATCTTGAACTACTCTGAGAACTTCTAAAACTAGAATATAGTTACATGCACACAGGCCTTGAGGTCTAATTTGAAAATAAGAACCCAAAGGAAGCAGAATTTGAAGCTAAACTCAGCTTTTAACAGAAATTATTATTCATGATAAACTTTTCTAAATGAAATGCAGTAGTCCTTTTTTTAAAAAAAACTCCACTTTAGAAATGTTAAATATTTATTTATTTTCTTATCAGGAGCTCTTTTCTTGGTTGTAATAAGAATATGCACAAATAACCATATTTTTCGATATTTAAATATTAGAACCCATAATTCAAGGTTGTTTTTTTTTCCATACAGGTCAGTTACTATTGTAAAATAAATTAATTTTAATTACAAAGGTCTAGTACCAATAGATATCTAAGAAATGTATAATTTACCTCCAATAACAAACTTGTGCTTTGATATTTTTTATCATAAAAACTGAGTTTTCAATGAAGGCAGTTTAGCAGGACTATAGTTGTGAAAATAAACCTGAATGTAGCCATTCTTTAAACTTAAACTAAAAATCATTGTAGAATAAAATGTCAAGCAAGTGAAAACTTTTCTGTGATATATACAGAAATGATACATATGTAAATATTTTCACATAAACAAAAACAAAGATCAAGAAAAAAATTAAATATCTTTGTGGGCAACAGAAATACACAGATTAAAAAGGTTATTTTTATTTTACTTCAATGCTTGCATTGAACACAACTGGCAGAGCAATAGGAATTAGATAAATCTTTACATTCTTCCAGGAATTACACACAATAAAGACAGCTCTCTATAAGAAAATAAAATATGAGCATAATTAGACTGCTGAAAGTCATGACTTTCAATTAAGTCACCCATTTTGCTCTACTGTGAAGCTATATGCTTTATCAGAATTTTGCCAGTTGAAAGAAAATAAAGCTAACACTGGCAAGATCCAGCACAAACACAGGTGGCAGCAAATCAGGCACAATGTTGTGTGGATTTTCCTCTCAATGTGGATTACCCATGCCTAGAAGATAATGGCTTGCAACACGAAACAAACATTGTGGGATAAAACAGATGATATTTAAATAGATATATTTTCTACAGGAATGTTTCCTGAAGAGTTTCCCAGGGACTACCTGAGCCAGAGTCAGGCAGAGTGCTCAATAAAATAAAAATGCACATTCCTGGGCTCAACCACAGACCCTCTGGGGGCCCAGGAATCTGTACTGTTAACAAGCTCCCTTGGGGATGCTTAAACATGTATTAAAAGTTTAAATAATGTTACTCCATACTATTTGGAATTTCCCTTGCATCTTTCTTTTGACCACAAATATTTCATTATCTCTTTTATGCTTCTTACTAGCCAGAAGGAAAAACAGGCAAACAAAAAACCATTTCTGATTATGCCTGTGAGCAGTGAGAATTAGTAGTGGTATCTTTCCCTGCCTCAAGAAAATATGGGGGAATAGGCAACATATGACTTTGCACCTACGTTTCTCAAAGGTGCTCCATAGTACTTATTTTTAAAGCTTTCACAATGTATACATAATAAAAATGTTCAAAATGATTTGTAAACTCTCATCAGATCAAGATAATCCAGTGTAAAAAGAATTGCTGTTCAGTGTTGCTGCTGAATTCTCACAAAGACCCCTTCATAATCTTTGTTCACAAACAGGGAGCGTCTCGGCAGGCACTCCAGAGCTCTCACCAAATGAGGCACTGTCTATTAAGCAGCATGAAAGTACCTAAAGACTGACTATAAAACAGGAACAAAGAAAACAAAGCTCAGTTTCACCTCCAGCCAAAAAGGAGTCTTCATGACCTACCAATATGTAAGATGAATACAGATCATGCTGACTTTCCTCAGAGAAAAGTCTAATAAAAAATGTCCTTATCAATATCTGCTTGAAATCTAGTTTATATGGAAAATGAAGAGCATAATACACTTCAACATGCTACTAGTATCTACTACAGTGCTTATGTCCTATAAAATCCCTATGGACAAAAACAATTTTACCTGTGAATAAAAATTAGAAATGAAAGAGGTAGGTGACTATCATTTGAAGATAATCCCAAAACAACATGTTGAATAATATCCTTGAGTCCCCAAAGAGCTCTTTAACTGGACAATGAGTTCCAACATCGGTGCAATTTCCTTAAGAGCAGAGTTTCCCAGATATTTCATGATGTCATCAACCTTTCAATGCCCCAACTCCTGATACAGTGCCACACTCTTCAGACATTTAATATTAAGAAATATTAAGAAATGAAGTAAAATGTAAAGAAGTAATACTGGAGACCAAAGGGTGAGGTGATGCTGAAGTCAGCTAGGCTCTTCAAAAATCTATACCCTAGTATGGAGGAAAGCACATTTGAGTTGGACAGGACGTTAGAGATACATCTAATCCAACTCTCTGGTTTTACAAATGAAGAAATAGAAGCTTATTTTTTCCACTGGCTCACAAAACACTAACATCCTGAAAAGATGCTATAAATCCACAGTTAACTTACTTAATTAGTCAATGATGTAGCCAAGTGGCTATATTTTCAGCCCTTATCCCTGTGGGCTGTTTTATAAAGTGAGCCACTGGTAACAGAGAAGCTTACCAAGGCCCTAGATGCACCTGGGGGCAGACTGTCAGCAAGAGAAAAACAATTTGAAATATCAGACATGCCCTATTAAAACTTGTTCTAGGCTCAGACCGGGGTTCATTTTCCCTTCTTTGTAGGAGACACACACCTGAGCACGTTCACAAACTCCAGCTCTGCTAGGGCAAGCATTGGGGCAACAATACTATTCTGCCCAGAACACTTAGAACTAACACAGATGGACAACTGGAAACCTCCAAACCCGCAGGGGCAAGACCTACACATAGCTATCTTTAATTTCTCAATAATTGTCAGTCACTTGTTTTGCAAATCAAAAACAAAAAAAAATCACTGGTTTTGCTTCACAGCCTTATTTATCTAAGATTTTTAAGTCTCACATTAAAAAGTGGTTGTAGGTCAGATGTGGTGGCTCATGCCTGTAATCCCAACATTTTGGGAGGCCAAGGCAGGCAGATCGTTTGAGCTCAGGACTCTGAGACCAGCCTGGGCAACATGGTGAAACCTTGTCTTTACAAAAGAAAATACACAAAAATAGCTGGGTGTGGTGGCACACACCTGTGTGTGTGTGTGTGTGTGTGGTTCCAGCTATTCAGGAGGCTGAGACAGGAGGATTATCTGAGCCTGGGAGGTTGAGGCTACAATGAGCCATGATCACACCACTGCACTCCAGCCTGGGTGGCAAAGCGAGACTCCAAAAAACAAAAAGTGGTTGTAAGTGATTTTATTTTTTCTTTTCTATTTTCCAGTGTTTCTGTAATGCTTTCATATTTCTTTTGGTAGTTAGAAAATAAAGGCTAATTTTTAAAAAGAGTATCATAGTCTAAAAAATTAAAGGATGCATAGAGTTCCCTCTTGACTATGTGACATCTAAACTGAATGAACTGTCTGCGTGGCACAGTGGAACAGCGCAGTCTCAGGATTCTGACAGATTTTTGGATCCCAGCTCTACCACTAACCTTGGGCAGGATTTTAGTCCCTCTGAGACCTGCTTTCTTCACCTGTAAAAATGAAAACAATAATACCTACCTCACAACATCCTGTAAGGATAAAATGATGCACAGTGCCTGACACATAGGTGTCCATAAATATCAACCCCTTCTCCCTATACTCCACAAAAACCCTTGAGTAAAAGGAATCACCACAGCCTGTACCAGCCACTTGCCATCCCCCTCACTACATTCACCTTTTAAATTTGCAAGGATCCTGTCTCCTAGATTTTGCGCTATTGCTTGAAGAGTTGCTATTGTGCTTAGAAAAGTATCTACATTTTATGTTCTCTTTTACAACTGTACATGCAGATAAAACATTTCTTAAAACTATCTTCCCATAAATGATAATGCACATTTCCTAAAGCACATATCATGTATAAAAACAATTCTGAAAAATAAGACTGAATTAATTTGTACATTATCTCTTAAAGTGCACCAAAGTAAATAGTAATGACCCTTAAAATGTCGCTAACCTTCCTGGGTTAGTTTTTAAAATAAAACTAAATATATATTGATTGAGATGTTTGGCTCCAATGTGATGGTAAAAAGCAGCAGTGTCTTCCAGAAAAAAAAAGTCTTGATAAACTCAAATAAGCATACCTTAGCAGCACACGAAACGCCTACAATTCAATGTAACTGCAGGCTCAATAAAGCACAATCCTGATTCCCACTATGAAAACAAAATCAATCAAGGAAAAACCCCAAAACCAAAAAAAGGCTCCTCACCCTAAATTGAGGATTTCTATTGAACCCTGGAGGTAATATTTGTAATCACTTTCCTATTGTTTATTCTTGGTAACAGAACTATAATTACCATTCTTTCTTTACACTGCTCACACACATACATACACAAACCCTATAAAAAACAATAAAGTGGAGAGGCTATGAGAAAGAAAATTCAATGTCAATAAAGAACAAGCATCACCCAAAATGTCAGTCAGTTCCAATATTCACACCACCGTCCGATGTTCCCCACACACATAGACAGCACTAGGACGTATCCGTCGCCTTGTGTGACCAGGGAGCTGCGGCAAAAACTTGAAGGACTTAGGCATCATGTCCAGGCAAGCATCATGGAATTTCTTAATCCTCCAGTAGTAGATCAGCGGATTCAATGCAGACTTGAGGTAGCAGAGCCACAGTAGCCAGGTGCTAATCTCAAAAAAGTTGTGCTGATAGTAAAAGTGCTTACTGAATGTTGCCACAAGGCTGTAAGTGGTGAATGGGGCCCAGCAGACAATGAAGACAGCAAAGAGAATCAAAATAGTGGTGAAGGCACGTGTTTTAAAGCCCATGTCAATGCTCATCTGGAAAGGTCTCTGCAGACTCATGAGACCCAGTTTGCTGGCCTGGCTGAGGCATATACCTTCAGGGTAGCTATGGATCCTCAAGGCATTGTGCCGAAGGGTGTTGAGTATGCCCATAAATGAGTACAGTATTACCAGGAAGGGTATGAAGAAAGAAATGAGAGAAATCAAAATCACATAAGCCTGGTAGCCTGGATTGGTTGTGTACCCAAACACACACTGGGGAGCTCGGGAAGGTATCTGCAGGTCGGGGTTTCCTACGGCTAAAGGAAAAGCTACACAAAAGGAAGTTGCCCAAGAAACTGCAATCAGAACCTTAGCTCTATATGGGTTTAGCTTATCCTGCCTCTGGACTATAATAAGGAACCTATCTATGCTAATGATGAGCAGGATGGCTACACCTTCTATCACAAATAACCAGAAAAACATAGCAGATACCCTACAGAAGAATTTCCCAAAAATCCATCGGGTAGTAAGAATAGTTACCAGGGCAAAGGGCATGTTCAGCACTGCAAGCAACATGTCTGCAAAAGCTAGGCTGGCAAGGAGGATGTTAATTGCAGACCTCATGGCAGCTTTTTGGTAAACCATGAGGCAAACAACCAAGTTCCCAAGAAAAGACACAAACAGAATGAATATCATTATAGCAGAAAGGGTGATCTGAAGAGGCAAGTTTAGGCTCTTAAATGCTGCTGGTGTTGTGGGCACAGCTGTACTATTCACTGTCAAGGAACTCAAACCAGTGGGAGCCATGGTTTCAAAACTATATCTAAGCAATGGACTGAGGTCAGGATGCTGGAATGGTGGAGGGAGCGTAATATTCATGTAGGTGTTTTCATACACGACAAATGTTGTGTTGGATGTCCCGGTATGGAACGCAGTCAACACTGCCGAGAAGACCATGGTTTCAGTAGGATGGAAGATGCAAGCAGAGATGCAGGAGTTCTTCAAGCATTTCAACACAGAACAGCAGTATCAGGTCCCATTGATGGGCTTGGAAATACATTCTGGAAAATGGACAATGAGTTCCATCTTCCACAAGAGTCCTTTTGCCTGAAAATAAAACCAAAACACAAAAAGTAAATGAGAAATGAGATTTGCAAATAACATTTAACTCCAGGGCTGCCTTTCATCATGAAGGATCAGTTTTGCTCTTTTTGACCGTTTAAAAATATTTTAGTCTCCAGTGTAGTCAACACTAAAATATCGTTCTGTTATTTTATCTTTAGTCAACCATGGTGGAAATTTCATGACATTCATATATAAAGCAAAAGTGTGAGGAATCTCAAAATGTGTTACTGCCCCAAAGACAAAAATTATAATCTTACTGTTAATTTTTAAAATATTTCCAGTGCCTTTAATTTTAATTAAATGTTAATTTTAATTTTCATGCTTTGCTATAGTCACTATTAATACAGATTTTTATTACCTGGTTCTCTTGAGCACTATTTTTTTTAAATTAATAGTTCTTTGGTACAAGTTCTTACTCTAATTTTACATTAGCACAAAACCGGATGACAAAGAAACCTAAAGCAGGTTTCCTATTTCACACATAACAATTACACACTTTAGTTCTAACATCCTTATAAGTAGGCACTAAGTAATTGTCAATGAAGATCTGAAACATTTTCTTGGCTTGCTTTCTATTTATTTATTTATCCAATTAATTCATCAATTTTTTTCATTTTTAGTTTTTGAATTAAAAATTCATTCATTTTTAATTTCTTTCCAGAAGTTCCACCACCAACCATACTGGAGAACTTACTCAAGAGGAGAAGAAAAATTCTAAGATGTCTTGGTAATATTTTCAAAAGTTTTATTTTACTAAAGCTCTCTTTGCTTCTCATAGTCTCTCTTCTCTCCCAAGTCCACTGACTTTCATCCTTTCTTTTCTGATATGTATACATCTATCTCCTCTATTTTCTTCTCCCTAAAAAACCAATCTTATTTTGCGTTAGCAACTTGATCAGTATATGTCAACCAAATAACAAAGATAGAGATGTTAAAGGAGAGATGACTAGAAAAATATTCAGGTATGAAGAATCTATTCCAGAAAACTTACAAAGATTAGCTTTGTAATTAGCTTGCTCCAAAAAGTTTCTTATCACCTTTCTCTTATCCTAACCCCCAATTTCTTACCCAGATTTCTGTAACTCCAGAGTTTTCTGTAAGGGACTTTCTTTATCTGCTGTCTTACACATTTTGTGGTATGGGTTTTTCCTTCCGTAGGTCTTTACTGGAGAGGTAACCTCTTTATAGTTAGAAAGAAGTCTCTGAATTTCTGGCTAGATTCCTTTAATAAGCTCTTAAGAGACTGGGAAAACATACGTGTACAGCAGTTTAAAACAAATTGCAGTTTACTCATTATTTTGACTTAGAATCAGTCATTGATTTTTTTTTTTCCAGACAGAGTCTCACTCTTGTTGCCCAGATGGTGCGATCTCAGCTCACCGCAACCTCCGCCTCCTGGGTTCAAGCGATTCTCCTACCTCAGCCTCCCGAGTAGCTGGGATTACAGGTATGCGCCACCAAGCCCGGCTAATTTTGTATTTTTAGTAGAGATGGGGTTTCTCCATGTTGGTCAGGCTGGTCTCGAACTCCCGACCTCAGGTGATCCACCCGCCTCAGCCTCCCAAAGTGTTGGGATTACAGGCGTGAGCCACTGCACCCAGCCTAGTCATTGATTTTAAGGGTCACTGTCAAAATTTCATTCATTCATTTACTAATGCATGATGGGTAGGGATATCACATTTCTAAGACCCAAGATCCAGCAATGTAGCCAAATCAGGGATTCTACATACCTATAGCTCTACAATCCCATCTTTTTTTGTCCAGGGCTGCCTTTATAAAAAGAAGAATCCTGATCTATTCATTCAAAATATCAACTTTACTACTTGCGTTCACTTCTACGGTTTAATTTCTTTGCCCTTACTAGATTTTATCTATCCTCACATATTCACTTTGTAATACAAAACATACCTGGATAAGATGCCACACTAAGCCAGCTGCTCTTGAACTTTATTAACCACAAAGGGGCCAGTGGGAAGAGAGCAGTGGTAGTTGGAAGATTTTACACCATAATCACCATCAGCCTCTATAGAAGTACCCTAAATATACATATAATTAAGACTAAAGGCTGTGCTTAATTGTACATTAACCTCAATACAAGTCTACCTCCATAGAGGTAGAGGTAATTTCTCTAGAAAAATTATAAATAGACAAATGTGTATCTTAAGCCTAATGTGACAGCTAAAATTGTGTTTGACAAAGTAAACTAACATATATCCATCCTGTACTACCACACTGTTTAAAATATTTCATTTCCTTGACCATGTTAAGGAACAAAAACAAAAAATGGGATGAAGCCAAAGTAAAACCATAATTTAAAAGATGACTTTTAACTTGTTATATTTGCATAGTCATTGTATCTTTCTACCATAAAAGCTTCCCACAACTATAAAAACTTCTAACAATTCATTCAATATTTCATCAAATATCTATTTAAGAACCTACTACATGCCAGGTGCTAAAAGGAAAATGGTGAGCAAATAAATGGTTTCTAAATTTCTCGTTAAAAATGCAGACTGACCACAGTCCACATCCCGAAAATTACACTGAAATGACAGTAAAGGGATTTTTTAAACAAAGTATATAAACCAAAAGGACAAGAGGTATAAATGAAAAACACATCAGTAGATAAAAATTTTTTTCTAATTTTTTTTTTTTTTTTTTTTTTGAGACAGAGTCTCGCTCTGTCACCCAGGCTGGAGTGCAGTGGCACAGTCTTGGCTCACTACAAGCTCCACCTCCCGGGTTCACGTCATTCTTCTGCCTCAGCCTCACGAGTAGCTGGGACTACAAGCGCCTGCCACCATGCCCAGCTAATTTTTTTTTTTTTTTGTATTTTTAGTAAAGACGGGGTTTCACCTGGTTTGCCAGGATGTTTTTTAATGTTTTAAGGCAAAAAAAGCAAATGGTGTTGTAGTAACTGACTTCACAAACCAGAACAGAGAACAATTTATTCTCAATACTTCCAGGGAAATATGCTTTGAAGAAACTGAAACAATCCTGTAGATCCCCAGAGAATCTCTGGATGCCAATTACCACAGAGTATATAGGCAGAGCTGAAAACTGGAAAATTGACTGAAAATCAGAGACACTGGAACCCCACTCCACACCTAGTTCTCCTCTCTGAACAATCACATGAAAGCACGTATCTCCATTTCAGTAGCCCAACTCTGTGGCACAACTGAACCTGACAAGCACCACACTCGAAAATATTAGTGCAAGGCTGAAAACAGGGGGACTGAGTGAATGCATATTCAATTTGAGAACCTAGCTCCTTTTGCCATCCTGCTCTCAGACTGCCAGAAGCCAGGCACATATTGCCCATGCAGAAGACTGAAAGGCTGTAACTAAACTGCCACAGAGGAAAAACCTCTAGATACTAACATCTGATGGTAGCACAAGAACAATGCCAGCTTGGTGACCAGTCACCTGTATATGGAAGCCCACCCACTGTCAAACCAGCCCATGAACATAGAGATTCTAATCAACTTTTCAGTGCCTATTAAATATAAATTGTCAATTTCTCTAAGAAATGAAGAGTTTAACAAAGAAATTAAACAAAAGCATTTTTGTAGTTAAACATTAAGGAAAATAACTTCAATTTAAAATACTAAGGAACATAGCATGAACAGACTTAATAATGCCTTTGCCTCAGTATCTGTACAGTGGTCGTCATTCACTTCACTCCTGGCTCATTGGAATGTAAATATTCCCTGGCCTTCTTCCTTTTCTTATGAAGTATAATAACCAAAGCAGTGCTCTTGAATGCTCACAGTAACTACATTAAAAGATTCTTTCCCCTAAGCATTTCTCATCAAATATCATTGTCACCTTAAGTTTCTTTGAATTTTATGTAAGAATAGGTTAAAAAGTTTCATACTTACAATTTGTATTTCCAAATGAAATAGGACAGTAACAGCATGAGAGCAACAGACAATTAGCGTAGGTTGGTAACATTTACACAGGAGTCTTAATGTTAAATCCAATCTAGACTAGTCTTTATTTGCCATTTGTTGGAAATGTTTAACAAATCTTCCAAGTGAGAAAAATTTTAAATTATGTGTGAATGTGTGCACATGATATATGCATACATAATACACATGTTTATACAAACATACCACATGTATGTGTACTTGTAAAACTCGCGTATGGTAGAAGTGACTGGATTTATGATTCTCTCTTATTGCATCTACAGAAACAATGCTGGGTTATCACGTTAATGATATAAGTGGAGTGTTTTATATTTGGAGTGTGCCAGAATGTCATATTTATTGGGCTTCAGTGCCTAGAATGGTCAGTAGAGGTTGTAGTATTCTCTTGGTCCTCTTTCCTTAGTCTTACCTGCCACTGGAGTGCTTTATTTTATTTTTTTGAGACAGGATCTCACTCTATCACCCAGGCTGGAGTGTAGTGGCACAATCACAGCTCACTGTAGCCTTGACCTCCCAGGCTCAAGTGATCTTTGGAGTGCTTTAAGTACTTGTTTTATTCTCTGAAAAGGCTATATTCTCCTAGAAGGCAGCCATTGATTTTATTAATCCCATTGTTCCCTACGACCACTGTGCTTTGCACACATTCTGATAAATATTTAGATAACTAAATTCATTTGCACTGTTTTGCGGGATCAATTTTTTGTTAACTCATTTTAATATTCATAAAATATGCACATAATTTTAAAAATAATTAGATAAGTTTTAAGGTGATCATCAAACCCTGTCCCAATCTTCACTACCCCATTCCTGTTTTTAGAGGTACTCATTCTTAATTATTTTAAAGGTTTTTTCATATATTTATTATTTATATATCTAAATAACATGAAGAAATTACTTTTTGGTTTATCACTTAAATATATTAACTCCTGATTTCCTGTAAGTATAGATGTAGATTTAGCTGTCACAGCATTTCCAACTAATTTCTCTTCCCTTTGTACTATCAAAATCTTTATTTGAAACTTCTGAATTACAGTAGTGTATTAATGTAGTTATGTAAATAGTATATTTACTGATAAGCCAACAGTAGAATATTTTCCTTTCTTGTTTAACTTTTAGAAATCCTAAAATTAATAATTAACTTACATATTTATTCTCCATTTTTTTGTTTGTTTTGTTTTGGCTGTTTGGATTTTTTTGTTGAAGTTTTTGTTCAAGTCCTTTGCTCGTCTTTCACCTGGGTTATCTTTTTCTTATAAATTTGTTGGCATTTAAATATACATACACACACACACATACATTCTTTTTTCCCAAAGGATGAGGCTGTGCAATTTATAAGGAACAGAGGTTTATTTTGTCTCACAATTCTGCAGGCTGTATGAGAAGCATGGTGCCAGCATCTGCTCCTGGAGAGGTTTCAGGAGGCTTACAATCATGGTGGAAGGTGAAGGGTGAGAGCAGGAACGAGAGAGCGAGAGGGGTTGGTGCCATACCCTTTTAAAAAACCAGATCTTGTGTGAACTCAGTGCAAAAACTCACTCACTACGGGGAGGACAGCATCAAGGCATTCATGAGGGATCCACCCCATGACTCAAATACCTCTCACCAGGCCCAAACCTCCAACACTGGGGATTCCATTTCAACATGAGATCTGGAGGGGACAAACAGCCCAACCATGTCAGTATCATATTCTACAGTACTGATTCTATTCAGAGCAGGAGTTTATGGAAATCACATGATTAATGAAGTTTGGGCTCATTACAACTCCCACTCATCCCAGAACTCATGCCATGGTTATTCTACCAGTTTTGAAATGCTGAGTTAGAACAGACAAACTCAGCAGATTCTCTCACTGGTTCTCTAATCTGTGGAGCAAGGGTATAATGGTAGGAAAGGTTAATCTATTTCTACCTATGAAAATAAACCAAAAGCAACATTTCATTCCTGCAGAGATTGCAAAGATTAGAGTCACCATCAAGGACTTGCAAGAAGAAGGTGATCATTTCTGCCATATCTCTATTCAAGTTGCCTCTTTGGCTTTGTAGAAAACAGATGGATTTTGAAGAGTGCAGATGCTGTACCAGATGTGGTTTTACTGATGGAGCGAATCAACATATTTCCTGGCATCTGGTACATGGCTATTGATCTGTCAAATTCTGGTTTTCTCTGTATGTGTTAGCAAAGACTACTTGAAGCATTTGCCTACCCTACTATCCTACCTCAGGGCTCTGTCAAGTCTCCAGCACGCTATCATAATCTCATTTGCAGGGACCCTGGTTGTACTTCTAGTCCATAGAATGTCATGCTGTCCATTACATGCTGACTATACAGTAAGTGGTAAATACCCTATGCATGGTAAGACACATGTGCGACAGAGTGAAGAAAGAGTCCTAAAAAAATTCAGAGGCCTGCCATCTTTTAAATTTTCTAGGGTCTTAGTAGTATTTCAAGATATCCCTTCCAAAGTGATAGCTCTCTTGCCTACCACTAATACAGAGACACAGCATCTAGCTGGCTTTTCTGGACTCTGGAGGCAACATGCACCTCATTTGGGTATGTTATTCTGACCTATTTATCAAGTAGCTTGAAAAGCTGCCATATTTGAGTAATCAGTAATAATAAGAGAAGGCTCCACAACAGGTCCGGGCTGCTATGAAAGCTGCTCTGCCACTGAGCCGAAAGATTTACTGGTGTTTTAGGTGTCTGTGGCACATAAGGATTCTGTATAGCATTTGGCAGGCCCCTTAAAGGTCAGACCAGATCTTTAGTATTTTGGAACAAAGCTATGGAACATGAGTGCTCCACATAAACTTGGTGTTGTCTGACTTTCTGAAGCTATACAGTTGGGTTTGCATGGAGCATTTTAGCCTTATACAGAAGGGTATGTATGAAATCAGACCTGGCAGGTGCTCAGGGCACAGTTCAGTTACATGAGCAAGTGGCTGAGATTCCCACAGCTCCTATGTTTGCTGTAATGACCCTCTCTTTCAACTTCACCTGTGACCTCACTGAGAGGAGTTTCTTATGACCAGTTAACTAAAGAAGAAAAAAATTAAGGCCTGATTTATTGTGCAGATGGTTCTGCACAATAAATTGGTGCCACCCAGGGGTGAAGAGTTGTAGCATTACAGCCCCACTTGGAAGCCCGTAAGGGCACAGCAGAGAAAACCTCCCAGTGGGCAACATTTTGAATAGTATACTTGGTTGTTCATTTTGACGAATTCATGCCAGAGATGAAAAACTACATTCATTCATAGACAGTAGCTAATGGTTTGACTGGCTAGTCATGTAAATGCTCACCAAATAGCAACTTTCAAAAGAAGAGCTTGATAATCAGGCAGACAAGATGACCTATTCTATTGAGATCAATCAACCTCTCTCTCTAGTCACTCCTGTCCTTCCCTAAAGGATTCATGAACAACATAGCCATGGCAGAAGGGACAGAGATTATACATGTGCTCAGCAACATGGACTTCCACTCACCCAGATCAATCTGGCTATAGCCACTGGATACTCACTGTGGCAACACAGGGACCAAAACTAAACTTATTGAAAATGACATAATCTCCTGGAGACACTAGCCAGCTACTTGGTGACGAGTGGATTACATGGACTACTTCCATGATTGGTGACTTTGTTTTTCTTAGAATATATCCATATGCTGGATAATTTTACCAAATTAGGCCATCAAGCATAATATCAATATGTTTAGTATCCTGTGCCTCCTTCCTTTCACACAATATCCTACACATATCAGAGAAAAGTAATCAGAAAGCTAATAATCACCTCCACTGTGGTTACACATTTCAAATAAAAACAGTAGGAACTCAAAAACAAAACTCTTAAAATTTTGTTTTTTAAGTATCCAGAAGCATAAAGGAATAGACATATCAAGATATTCAGTATTCAAAGGGGCAATCTGCATTCTTAAGAATAACCTTTTATCTCCTGAGTTTTGTTAGGAAGTATAATATCAAAGAACTGTCTTAAGCTCTTTGAATATGTTAGCTTTAAAAATTCCACGGCAACTATGACATTACTACTGCTATAATATCCATTTTAAGGATGATGGAATGATTGCACAGAATGGTCAAGTAACATGTCCAAGGTCACATGACTAATAATGGGCAAAGCTGGGAGTTAAACCCAGGAAGTGTGTTCTTAGCCACTACGCTATGCTGTAAAACAGAGAATACAACATACAGAAATGCCACTAGTACTAGAAAAACATAATACTTTGTTTTCTTTTACATATCACATGTATGTTTTCAAAAACATATTGCTAAATTTAAAAAGCAATTACAATAAATTTAGAAATGATGTGGAAATGAATCAGGATTATATCTATATTTTTTTTACCAGAATATTCATGTAAATGTAGGGCTCTATACCGTGATTACAGAAGTCTAGGTCTGCCAAAAATATATGACATATGGAATCTAAATATGCATGAAAAATACAAATACTTTTTTTCTTTCAAAAAATGAGACTCAGTAAAAAGAATCTTAACAGTGCTGAATTTGCTCAGTGTTTCCCAATGCAGATGGTACAAATATCTGGTAAAAATACAATAAAGCTCCAAAGCAACGAGATTAGTTTTCCCATGGGGTTGCTAAAACTGGAGTGACCACCTTTTAATCACAATTTCACATGAAACAAAGTGAAAATTCTACAATCCCAATAGAACTGAATATTTAGTAAGTAAAAGAAAAGATTTCTTCAGGCCAATTCTTTCAGTGCCCAAAAGGATTTTCTGATGCTGCAGTAATATAAATGCTGGCTGTTTTTCAGAAGAGTTTCACAGGCTGAAGTGCTGAGGGCTTCCATAAAACTCTGCAAAGCAGTCCTCATCAAAACTGGGACTGCAGAGAAAAGGAGCAAAAAAGTGGGACACCTACACTGAACTCCAGTCAACTAAACAGGGCCAGCTTCTTTCTTTTTTTTTTTTTTTTTTTTTATTATTATGATACTTTAAGCTTTAGGGTACATGTGCACAATGTGCAGGTTAGTTACATATGTATACATGTGCCATGCTGGTGTGCTGCACCCATTAACTCATCATTTAGCATTAGGTATATCTCCTAAAGCTATCCCTCCCCTCTACCCCCACCCCACAACAGTCCCCAGAGCGTGATGTTCCCCTTCCTGTGCCAGCTTCTTTCTTTATCTCGTCCTGCCATCTCTAATTCTTCAAGATGGTTTTATTCTCTTTCCTTTCTGCTCCTTTCCTTTTTCTCTTCCTTTATATTATTTTGACTGTATCTCTACACTGAAAATTTTCAAAACCAACCTCCCTTTCTAATCTCCAATAAAAGACCATCCTTGGATCCACATACAAGCTGGAGTACACTGGCTTTACCAGCCCATTAGAATCATAGCCTCTCTTCTACAACTTCCATCTCTAACCCCTCTAGGAGAATCCTGCTATCTTTGCCTCCCCAGTTAGGCCTTCAAATGACCCTGTATTCAGAGTGCATGTTAACTAATGTGTCTAACTGCCTGTTATCTCTACCATGACTCAGACTACAAATCTTGCAAAAGAGATAGGAGCACCACATTACAACTTAGAAAGAAACTCATTATACAAAATTCTGCCTTGATGTTAAAATTCACTGGGCTGCCTAGATAGAGATATAAAGATATACAGATTAGATATAGATACATGCATGTATCTATATCTACAGATAGATATAGATACCATGTGTATATATAACCAAAAAATTCTTTCATGGTTCACTAAGTATGTTCTTTATATGCAATTAGATCTGAATCATTTTCTGCATTTTTCTCTTCCTTCAAATCCATAGTAACCCAGTACTACATAAAACCTATCAACTTTCACAAATGCTAAGAAAATGTCATCTAAATATGGCCAACCTCAAGCTTTTCCTAAATTATCTTACTATAAGGATGTCAAAAGTAGAGAAAAAATATCTGGGTAATAGTCTTGGCCCTTCCATTCATTAACTAAGATGTTCAGGCAAGTCAGTGAACTTTCCTGACTCTCAAATGTCCTTATCTCAAAGATGCAGATATAAAACCACACCATAGGTTGGTGAATTAAATAAGATAGATGAAAGTGAATTATAAACTACAAAGTGCTATCAAATTATAACATATTATAACCATAATCTTCTACAGACTTCCACTATGTTATGCAATCAATATCTCTATTATAGCCTATTGGTGGGAGTATGAACTGGTACAGCATTTTGGGAGTAAGAGTAGGCAGTATTTCTTAATATTAAACAATTTAAATATTGTCTAGAATTCTACATGATAAAAACACTAGCATAAACATGCAGATAAGAATGTTCATTGTAGCATTACTTCATAGTGAAAAACTCAACATCTTTTTAATACTCATCAATAAGATAACAGTTAAATAAGCTGGGGCGCGGTGGCTCACACCTGTAATCCCAGCCGTTTGGAAGGCTGAGGCAGGTGGATAGCTTGAGGTTAAGAGCTCGAGACCAGTCTGGCCAACATGGTGAAACTCTGTCTCTATTAAAAATACAAAAATTAGCTGGGTGTGGTGGCGTGTGCCTCTAATCCCAGCTACTCAGTAGCTGAGGCACAAGAATCACTTGAATCCAGGAGGCAGAGGTTGCAGTTAGCTGAGATCACGCCATTGCACTCCAGCGCAGGCGACAGTGCGAGACTCCGTCTCAGGAAAAAAAAAAAAAAAAAAAGATAACAGTTAAATAAAGTGTGGTACATACATACTAGGAATACCATGCAGCTATCACAAACAATAGGTCAATCTAGAATAGTGATAGCAGAGAACGTTCATCATATACTAAAAAAAAAAAAAAAAAAATTAACATGCAGAATGACATACAACATAGTCCCATTGTTATGTATGTATGTAGATGTGTGTATATGCATATACATGTATGTGTTTGTGCATATGTACATAGGTATAGACAAACAGACCAAACAGACAAAAGGGATTTCTTTTCTGGTATGAAATTAAGGGAGTAAAATATTATTTTCCCCATACACTTACAGTTTTGTATAATTTTTTTCCACATTAAATCAATATTGTTCTTGTACTATTCTATCACACTTTTCTTCCTGTTTCCTGTATAAAATTCCTTGAGGATGCAAGCTGCAACCTATCTTATTTGTAACATATCTGACCTAACACAAAGCTGTGTATCCTAAAGTTGCTTAAGATAACAATAACCATGTATGCCACTCTCTATGGAAAAGAGGGTAAGAAGCAAACCACAGTCTGCAGATTCTGCAGGACCTGGGCTCAAGCTTCCCAGGGCTCCCAGCAGAGACATCCCACCAGCCCCGGTCTCAGTCCAATCCTCTAAAATGCTGTACTCATTGCATATGCTCTAAAGGTTGGCCTTGATTCCACTGATCCCAGGATGCTGGGAAGAATCGAGTGGCACCACTATGAAAAAATTGCTGTTCTAAAACTATTCTATCCCCTAACGGATAAACAGAAACTGGCTGCTGGGAATAACCCACGCGTTTCAGCCAACTCATTACTGACAGCAGAATAAAACAGGTAGGAATCTGAAATACTGGCGTTACTCAAGGGTGTCTGCTTTTGTCTTGAAGAAAATGAAAGTCTAAAAGAAAGAACAATGCCTAAGAGAAAGGAGAGCTCTTGTGACATTATGGAGCATCTCTCTCTCATTCTGGGCCACAGCCTGAGCTTGAAGAGAAAAGATGTCACATCATGTTCTTCTGCTATTTGCCACACTCTTAGCCAACAAGAATTTCACTTGGTCCTCCCTTCATTCCTATCTTTCCTCTCATCTAAGAAAGAAATAAAATTGCAAACTAAGAGAGGAAAGAAAAAAGTGTATCACATATAAATTTATATTCCTTCCTATATTAGGCCCTTGCAACATATCCAGAGATTCTAATTAAAACTGGGGGAATGGTAGTCGAAGGACACACAAGGATGGAAGTATACTCCTGAGTTCTGTTTTGAAAAAGGTGGAACCAGAAATAAAGAATCAACCATTTCACTTCAGAACTTTATTTCATTAAAAATAAATAAATAAATAAATAAATAAATAAAATAAAAGGCAATCACCTTCATTGGGCAACCTACTTTGCAATTAAAATGAATACTCTATAAATTTAGATCACTATAATAATGTCTACTTTTTTTGTCGTTAATTCTGTTATTCTCTGGTTTATCTGTAAGTAGAGTCAAAGGAAGCTTTGAAAACAAACCAAAAAGGAATATACAATAATCACACAGAGTGAGACAGGGTAGGGAAGAGCTTATTTAAAGTTATTTTTTATATAGGGCACATCATCATGGCATCAAAATTACCTTATTTGCAAGGCATATCTAACCTAAAACCTATATGCAATAAAGCTAAAGGAAAAAATGCTGTGTGTACATTTTAAGTATGAACCACAAGTAGTGTTCTATTTATAATGATGTTCCATTCCTAACATATTTCTAATTCTAACCACAATATTCACCACAAAAAAGAAGAATTTTCTCACTAATGTTCAAAGGAACACTTAGTTTTTCCATAGACATTTAAAAAATGAGATTATTAAGCACAAGGATTTATTTGCCTTCCTGTTACTTTTCCCCATAAATACTAAAAAGAAATTAAACTAAATGTCAGGAAGGGCTCTGGTTCAGAGAATATGCTAAGTGACTTCTGATGACAATCAAAACTGAAACTCAAGTGGCGTGAAAGGTCAGCATTTAATAGAAGTGCAAATTAATTATAATTGAAGACTTTAAAAATGTATTTTTAAGTGGCTAATAGATTAACCTTTTAGAAACGCAAAAAGTAAAAGAAGTGATAAGTCCTATCGGTGATAGGTTTTGTTTATATTCCCTTTGTCTCCTACTTCTATTTCTTTTTTTTTTATTTTATTGATGCATAATATTTTGCCTGTTCATGGGGTACATGTGAGCATTTGTTACATGTATAGAATGTGTAATAATCAAGTCGGGGTATCTGGAGTATCCATCATCTAGAGTATTTAACATTTCTATGTGTTGGGAACATTTCAAGTTCTCTCTTCTAATTAGTTTGAAATATAAAGAACACTGTTGCTAACTATAGTCATCCTACTCTGCTATTGAACATGAGAACTTCTACCTTCTATCTAACTGTATGTTTGTATCCATTAAACAACCTCTCTTCATCCCCTCTTCCTCTTCTGTTATCTTCCTAGCTCCTGGTATCTATCATTCTATTCTCTACCTCCATGACATAGCTTCTTTAGCTCCCACATGAATAAGACATGTGGTACTTGTCTTTCTGTTCCTAGCCTATTTAATTTACCATAATGACCTCCAGTTCCATCCATATTGCTGCAAATAACATGCTTTCATTTTTTATGGCTAAATAGAACTCCACTGTGTACACATACATGTTCTTTATCCCTTTGTCTGTTGATGGACATTTAGGTTGATTCCACATCTTTGCTATTGTGAATACTGCTATGATAAACATGCAACCACAGGTATCCTTGGATATATAAATTCCTTTTGCTTTGAATATATACCCAGCACTGAAATTGCTGGATTGCATGGTAGTTCTCCTCTTTGTTTTTAGAGAAAACTCCATACTGACCCAGTGGTCATTCAGGAGCATGTTTAATTTCCATATATTTGTAAAGTTTCCAAAGTTCCTCTTGTTATTGATTTCTACTTTTATTCCATTGTCATCTGCAAAGATACTTGATATGCTTTCAATTCTATTGAGATTTGTTTTGCATCCCAACACATGGTTTATCCTAGAAAAATGTTCCATGTGCTGATGAGAAGAATGTGTATTCTGTAGCTGTTGGGTGAAATACCCTGAAAATGTCTGTTAGGTCCAATCCAAGGTTTCTTTGTTAATTTTCTGTCTAGATTATCTAACGCTGAGAATGGGGTGTTGAAGTCCCCTACATAGTCTTTAGTCTCCCCTACAAGTTTGTTTTACTTTTGAGATGTCTTCTATTATTTGATCTTTATCTCTGAGCAGTGGCTATGATTATATATTCTCCGTCTCTGAGGAATAACTATGGTTTATTAACATAAGGGTGAGCCATAAAGATGGCATCATATGAACATCTGCATAAGACTACCTGATACTAAACTGGAGTAAAACAAAACCTTATGTAAAAAGTGGTATATTTGAAATGTAGGATATAAAAAAAATACTATAAAAATGCAACAAAAAAGAAAACAATTGTAGTATTGTTACTTCAAAGCAAAAGAAAAAAATACTTTTTGTAAATGACATTCAATGGTACTCAGAAAATAACCCACAGCCTTGTTCAATCTCCAACTTTATATCTAATACATACAATATTATATAATGTATAAAACCTTAGTAAGTTTTCAAGCAAAGGAGGAAATGTAAATTATAGATGAGGAAGCTGAGCCACAAGGAAACTACGTAACTTGCCCAAGGTCACATAGCTGGTAAACAGTAGAGCGAGGATTGGAACTCAGGTAAAATTGCCTCTCATCTTTGAGCCATCATTATATTAGGGGCAGAAAAAAAGCCTTATCCCAGAAAAAGAAAAAAAATTTCAGATGTGCAATTATTATAGCTACCAATTCTTAAATGTCTACCATGTACCAGACCTTAACATATATTATTGCTAATCCTGACAAACCACCCCAAAGACAGAAGTTATGTTCCCCATTTTCAAGAGAATTAAACCAAGGCTCAGAGGGCAATGTGCTGCCAATCACACAGCTGGTGGGAGGACCGGGATTAGAACCCAGGGCGTCCGGCTCCAAAGTTTCTGCTCTTTACAAAATGTTTTGCTGCTTCTCACATAACCTACAGAAGAGAACGGTACTTTTATTCCACTTAATATAGCAATTTGCAATGTTAAAAATGCTGTCCCTCATCCCTGGTCTAATACCTTGAGGGTTTTATTTTTAGACTAGCCTTCCCTAAAGGCTTCAAGTTTTCTGCAGAACACCATTCCCTGAGGGCCTGCGGCAGCATGAGAGCCAATAATGTGTTTTACAAAATGATCAAAAAAAATGTAGGGCAGTGACTAAAACAAGGACATTTCTGTGAGTTATATCATACTTTCACAATTAATAGAGCCAAAATGTGGATAAGGAAAATTCCATTATCCCTTAATCTCAGACACAATTTTCATACTGCTGACTAAAAAATTAAACTGTTTGGATGATTTCTTGAAATCCAAACACTTAAGACTTGGATAAACTATGGGAATGAAGAATGTTTTAGATTTTCTAAATTTTTATGTGCATGCTTTAGAACTCTGAAATCAGTTTAAAGTGGTCTAACACTTCAACTCCTTCAAAATGCAACTGGTAAGGTTGACACTCACCATTTATATGAATGCTTCCAGGAGCGAGATAATTTAACTTCATGTGAGGAAGCCAAGACATATAATTCCCCTTTTAAATTTGTGGCGATTTATAAAACAGGTACTGTCTGATACATCACAAAGGAGAATTTGATCTTAAGTTAATGATTTGCATGGATGTGAGAAAGAAGATAACTCAAAATTGGAATGGCTCTGATTCTACTTATAGGAAGTATCTAAAATAGTCAAACTCATAGAAGCAGAGAATAAAATGGTAGTTGCCAGGGACTGGGGAGAGGGAGAAATGGGGAAGTGTTCTTCAGTGGTTATAAAGTTTTTTATGCAGGATGAATAAGTTCTAATAATCTTCTGTACAACACAGTACCTGTATTAACAACAGAGTATTGTGTACTTTAATATACATTAAGAGGACAGATCTGATATTGTGTTCTTACAAGAACACACACATACAAAACAACATGAGGAAAATTTTGGAGGTGATGAATATGTTCAGTGCCTTGGCTGTGGTGAAGATATCGCAGGTGTACATGTATGTCCAAACTCTTCAGGATGTATATGTTAAATGTGTACAATTTTTTGTATATCATATATATCAATAAAGCTAAAAAATGAGATGCCTCATGAACTTAGACTTGAGGCGATGCTCCTAAATGAAATTATATAAATCAATAACTAGACAAACTTTCATACAGATAAATCACTGAACACAGCATGACATAAGAAAACATTCCTGAAGGGTTTCCTGCTCTTCTCTCTACATTATTTTTGAAATGCGATCCGCTTCATGTTAATATGACCTGTACCACATACCAGATACCAAGACAGAATACAAAAGAAAAGGGGACACAACCCTTGCCTTCAAAAATATTAAAACATTATAAAGATTAATGAAAAACTAATTATTCTGGCCTATTAATATAATATCTTCAAATGCATGGATTCTTATTTGTTAATACAGGCAATATTACACATTAAAAATTCTTAAAAATCAATGAATAATAATGTATATTAGCAAGTAAATCATAAATAGAAGACGCAAAAAAACAACCATTGTTCGAAACAGTGTTCAGTCAGTCTCATTCAAGTAAAAATGAGAATTCAAACATAATGGAATGTTAATTTTGTGCCTAGCTTTTCAAAGGTTTAAACAAGATGAAAATAATTCTAGCAAGTTGATACTCCACCAATGGGAATGTAAACTTATAGCAATTCGGGAAGCTATTTCAACAGCCTTAAAAACATTCCTAGAGACTTCCGCTTCTAGCAAATAAAGTCAAGCCTATAGCAGACCAACACTCCCACCAAAAAACAACCAAAAAAGCTGGATAACATTTTTAAATCTCTTTGAAGACATCTGAGAGCCACCAAAGCAGGGAGAACCTGAGAGGCTACGATCTGAGAGAAATGAAGTATAGAAAAGTGAGGCACTCTGCAATTCGCGTTATTTTTCACCTGAAGGCATGAGCTAATTCTGAAATGCTAGCTCAGAGGTTTTCTCAAGGCAGCTGAGAAACCGAGAGCCTGCAAAGTAGCAGCTGAAAGGATTAAAAGCTGCTGAAAAGCTTGAAAGTCTGGTAAAAGAGGCAGCTGAAATGCTGGGAAGCTAAGCAGAGCACGGTCTCAGTGGGCTGGAAGCTGGCGTTCTGGGTTCATGGAAAGGTTGGGGGAAACAACATCTGAAAGATGTCACTCTTGGAACAGGCATGAAGAAAAAAATTGAATAGCCCTCCAATATAACAACCAAATATCAGCCTCTAATTAGCTCGTTTAAATTTCTTAATATTTATTAAGTTTCCAAATCAAATATATTTTTAAGGCACAAACAGGATGTCAAAAGCACTGGCTATAGTGATAAATTCACCAAAAGGTGAAATTATAAGAACAGAAAGGCAAGCCAAAAGGCAGAAGACATTTGCAACCACTAAAGACAAAGGACTCATCCTTTGAATACATATATTTAAATGCCAACAAATTTATAAGAAAAAGATAAACAACCCAGGCTGAAAGATAGGCAAAGGATTTGAACGAAAACTTCACAAACATATCCAAACGGCCAAAACAAAACAATACAAAACAAAATCCACAACATATGTAAACATGTTCTTCCTCAACACTCATCAGCGAGATGCAAATAAAAATCACAATAAAATAAAAATCCAACAGAATGACTAAAGTTGAAAATATATATATATATATATATATATAAAATATACCAAATACAGACCAGGATGTGGTACACATGCAACTTTCATTCATTGGGAGTGGAAATGGGTAACTAGATAACAGTATGCTGTCTATGGTAAATTTGTAGTTATGCCTGCTCTGTTACCCAGTAATCCCACTCCTGAGTAATGAACAGAAATACTTAGATTTGTACACCAAAAGTTAAATACAAGTATATTCCTAGAAGCATTATTTGAAATATTAGAACAGCAAAAATGTCCATCAATAGAACTGATAAATCAACGTCATTATATTCATATAATCAAATACTACACAGCCACGAAAATGGGCAAAACTACTATAAAGCAACACATGGATGAATCTCACAAATATAACATTGAACAAAAGACAGACACAAATATGTATATACAATATTATTCAATTTATAAAAAATTCAAACACAGGCAAAATTCATCTATGTTAGTAGTTTATTGGTTACCTTTGGGGAAGAGTAGGAGTTATGACTGGGAAAGGGTTTCTGGGAGGTTCATATATTCTTTTTTTTTTTCAAATTTCACTGAACTGTGCCCGTATGATTGGTGCATCTTTCTGCTTGTTATGTAAAACTTCAAAAAGTTTATGAAAAATATTAAAACTTTCTAGAAATTTTACTTCTCAGGATCCATACTTAAGAAATAATTTTATACTACCCAAAGCAATCTATAGATTCACAGCAATCTCTCAAAATGCCAATGATATTCTTCATAGAAATATTTTTTAAAATGCTAAAATTTCTATGGAGCCACAGAAGATCCCTTATAGCCAGAGTAATCCTGAGCAAAAAGTTAAAAAAATTTCATGGCCAGGCGTGGTGGCTCAGGCCTGTAATCCCAGCACTTTAGGAGGCCAAGGCGGGTGGATCACCTGAGGTCAGGAGTTCAAGACCAGCCTGGCCAACATGGTGAAAACCCCTCTTTACTAAAAAATACAGAAATTAGCCAAGTGTGGTAGTTCCTGTCTGTAATCCCAGCTACTTGGGAGGCTGAGGCAAGAGAATCGCCTGAACCCAGGAGGCAGATGTTGCAATGAGCCAAGATCGCACCACTGTACTCCAGCCTGGGCAACAAGAGTAAAACTCCCATTCAAAAAAAAAAAATTTTCATGTACATCATAGTAAGAAATTTGAAGCAATCCTAAGGTTTACATTTAAAAAACAGATAGAATTATGTGATTTATAAAATAGAATGCTGTACAGCAACTAAAACTGTTTTTGAAGAGTATTTAATGACACATGAAAATATTATGCTAGCATATTGAGTGAAGAAAAGCTGTATACATAATATGTTCCCACTATGTTTTGAAATTTTTTTCAAAGAATTAGAAGAGAACATATCAAAATATTAACACACATCAGGGTGAACAGGCAACCCAAGAATGGGAGAAAATTTTTGCAATCTACCCATCTGACAAAAGTCTAATATCCAGAATCTACAAGGAACTTAAACAAATTTACAAAAAGAAAACAAATCAAAAAGCGGGTAAAGGATGTGAACAGACAATTGTCAAAAGAAGACATTTATGCAGCCAACATACATACGAAAAAAAGCTCATTATCACTGGTGATTAGAGAAATGCAAATCAAAACCACAAGATACCATCTCACACCAGTTAGAATGGTGATCATTAAAAAGTCAGGAAACAACAGATGGATGCTGGAGAGGTTGTGGAGAAATAGGAACGCTTTTACAGTTGGTGGGAGTGCAAATTAGTTCAACCATTGTGGAAGACAGTGTGGTGATTCCTCAAGGATCTAGAACCAGAAATACCATTTGACCCAGCAATCCCACTACTGGGTATATACCCAAAGGATTATAAATTATTCTGCTATAAAGACACATGTACACATATGTTTACTGCAGCACTATTTACAATAGCAAAGACTTGGAACCAAACCAAATGCCCATCAATGATAGACTAGATAAAGAAAATGTGGTATATATACACCATGGAATACTATGCAGCCACAAAAATGAATGAGTTTATGTCCTTTGCAGGGACATGAATGAAGCTGGAAACCATCATTCTCAGCAAACTAATGGGAACAGAAAACCAAACACAGCATGTTCTCACTCTTAAGTGGCAGCTGAACAATGAGAACACATGGAGACAGGGAGGGGAACATCACACACTGGGGCCTGTCGGGGTGCGGGGGGACAGGGGAGGGAGAGCTTTAGGACAAATACCTAATGCATGCAGGGCTTAAAACCTAAATGAGGGGTTGATAGGTGCAGCAAACCACCATGGTACATGTATATCCATGTAATAAACCTGCATGTTCTGCACATGTATCCCAGAACTTAAAGTAAAATAAAATGAAAGAAAAAGAAAAACCCAACTAAATTGCCAAAAAAAAAAACGGGTAGATCACGAGGTCAGGGATGGCTGGCTAACATGGTGAAACCCTTCTCTACTAAAAATACAAAAACAAAATTAGCTAGGCGTGGCGGCGGGCGCCTATAGTCCCAGCTGCTATGGAGGCTGAGGCGGGAGAATGGCGTCGACCCGGGAGGCGGAGCTTGCAATGAGCTGATATCGCTCACTGCACTCCAACCTGGGTGACACAGCGAGACTCCGTCTCAAAAAAAAAAACAAACAAACAACAACAAAAAAAATTCTGACCAGTAGGACAGTCTGTGGTACATTCTTCTCCAGCCTTTCTTTCCCTTACTTTCCAAATCTTGTAAAATGAGTAGTTTTCTTATAGTCAGAAAATAAAATCTTCTTGAACATTTCATATTATAAATATATGTTAATATTTGCTTTCAATGATCATAAAACATATTCCTTAAAAAAAACTCTGTTCCTTAGGAAATACATTAAGACAGCAAAATAAGCATTCTCCTGCCTATCTCATCATGCCTGTTGTACATGGGTAAAACAAAATAAGGTATTTAGACATTTAGAAACTAGTGACAGGAGGAACTACTCAAATGTCAATTGTTAAGTAAGTGTTACTATTATTATGCAAGAAATGTATTCTCATCGGTAAAGGGCACATGTTTCTTATGAAAATAGGATTTTGTTATCCCCTAAAGAATAAAATTTAAATATGGTGCTTTACCTAGTCACTACTTTTAAGTGTACCCCATTATTTCCTGCAATTACTTACCTAGTAATCTAAAAAAACAGTCTTTATCTTTTTATATTAATCTCTAGGTCACCTTTCTGGTTTCCACAAATATTCCCTCAGAATCAGTGTAATTTTTTTAAAAAAAGCAAAACGAGCCAAAAAAGCATGCTTATTTTGTTATTTTCATGCTATTCCACTAGAATTTTTTTTTTTCATCCAGCTTTAGCATTGAACTGAATTTCTGGGTAGAGCTCAGCATGCCACTCACTTTTTTAACCTGTTCCCTTAGCAACTCTGTACTCATCTGACCCCATATGCCTATCTTCAAGATTAAACATTTAATTTTTCCTTAATCTAGCACAAATTTCCAAGGACTTAGAATTAGTTTATCTAATCAAAACTAAATGTTTTATACCATCATATCAGTGGTATTTCTTCTAAAAATGCTGGTACTCTCTTCACTGCCTCTCACTACAAATGATTTTGGCGTGTTCTTTGGAGGGAATAAAAAGTCAGTCGGGGAAACAATAGTCTATCTATTGAGCACTCCCACACTCTTCCTCCAGAAGCTCATTGTGCCCACCTTGGCCGTGGTCAGAGGGTCTGGTTGCTATTTACAAACTGTGTGTCACTGGGCAGGTTACTGAACCTCAGGTTTTTCATCAGAAAAATGGAGATGATCATAGTGCAGTTTAGCTCATGAAGCTATAGCAAGGATTAAGCGAGATAGCAAATGTCAAGTATTGACCCATAGTGCTCAATAAATACGCACTAGCAGTTTCACTTAAGTCAGAAAAGAAAATCACATCCTCTACAACACCAACCTTTCAGTGACATTTAGGATTCTACTCCTTCATCCTTGCAAATGACTATTTTTCCATACCTCACCTCAAACTGAGTTTAAACCTCTTTCTCACTTCAAGATTCTGCGCTGTGATTTTGATCAGATGCCTTCGTTTCTCTTCCTCTAACTCACCCTTTTATTTCAGAAAAGTGACTTTCAAATATCTCTTTTCAGAACAAAAAAAGGTACAGCTTCTTTTGTCTTTTCACTACTTTAAACAGTGGCAGAATTCTATATATTTCTTACTCAACTTTCTAGGAATAGTCTACTACAACTATGCCCAGATTATTCCTCTATCCCCAGATGCAACTGTAGTCTGACTTACTTGTTTTTCATAATAACACTTTTTGTTGCTGACTGTGATTATCCCTGAGAGCTCCAGCCAAGTCAATTCAACAAATAGGTCTCAGGCAACAATCATGTAACAAGACCATATATGACATGATGTCTACTAAAAACAAGTGAAAGACATACATATATATACCATGGTCTCCTCTTTCTTCCCACATCAGATAACATGACTATCTGAGATGGTTCAAGCATAATCTCTTGGCCTAACAGACACATCTGTTAGACTCCCTACCCTACCACCCTACCTCTCCCCCATCAACCAGGTACCTCGTTTCCAAGGATATAATAGAAATTTCATAGAACGTAGAATCAGAAGACCTTCACAACACCATCAGATACCTCAAATAACCTCATGATTGTATATACAACAGTCAACCATACACACACACTTAAAAAAAAAAATCAAAGGATGGATCCTCAGTCCTTTGGTCTTGCACTATGTAAATGTAATGCATTACCATAGCAAATTCCAATAATGAACACAAAGAAAAATATAGAACTATGAAATTTTGTCATGAGTGGGAAACCAGAAAATAACACAAGGGAAACATCACTGAAATAAAGATCATTCTGCTCTAACGTACACCATTTCAAAATAGGATTGGTGAAGAGCAATGTTGACTCATCCTCAAAAAAAACGGCAAATCTGTTTTGACCTTGATTCACTGCTATGATCAAAATAATTACGGTTAACTTGGGAAGGTTCCGAAAAAAAGGTTCTAAAGGTCATACTAAAAATACTTAGAATTTTAAAATCTATGAAATAAGACTTCAGTTTTAGTATTCAAAGTGGCCACCAGATAAAGACAAAAGAAATGTTGACAGCGTCATCATGTGCCAACTGAAATTACCTTCACTTGCCATCTTTCCCTGATACTCAGTCTTCCACCACGCTATCCATGTATGCTATATAAATCTTTGGCATATACTTTTCAACTTGACTTACACACTTCTTTAAATACATTTCCATCCTTCCCTTAACAAACAGTTGCTAAGCACCTGCTCTAAGCCAGCTTCTGACTAAGCACTGCTTACAACGGGAAACAAACTGGATATATCTCCTGATCTTATGTAACTTCAAGTTTATCAGGGAGACTCACACTAAATACATGGTAACTACTGGGTTATGCCATGATGTATGTTCTGTGAAGAAAAACTCAGGATGCCACAAGAGTGAAAAACAGTGAAAACATAATTCCTCATTTACAGTCATGTACTGTTTAATGACATTTTAGCTAAGGGCAGACCACTATGTAAGATTATAATGGAGCTGAAAAATTCCTTTCATAAGATTATAATGGAGCTGAAAAATTCCTATCACCTAATGACATCGTAGCCATCATGGCTTTGTAGTACAACACAATATTCATGTGTTTGTAGTGATGCTGGCATAAATGAACCTTCTGTGCTGCCAGTTGTATAAAAGTCTAGCACATACAGCACATAATACTGAACAAACATAATAAAGGATGTTACTGCTTTATGTATTTACTACTCTGTATTTTTAATTTTTATTTTAGAGTACTACTTATTAAGATTTCTAAAAGTTAACATAAAACAGCCTCAAGCACATCCTTCAGGAAGTATTCCAGAAGAAGGCATTGTTATCACAGGAGATGACGGCTCCATGTGTTATTACCCCTGAAGACCTTCCGGTGGGACAAGCTATAGAAGTGGAAGACACTCATATTGGCCCTGTGTAGGCCTAAGTTATTGTGTGTGTTTGTGTCTTAGTTAACAAAAAAGCTTAAAAGTTAACAAAATTTTAATAGAAAAAGGCATATAGACTAAAGATATAATGAAAATATTTGTATACAAATGTACAATGCATTCATGTTTTAAGATGTTATTGCAAAAAATGAAAAAGTTTTAAGAAATTTAAAAGTGTATAAAGTAAAAAATTTACAGTAAGGTATTGAAGAAATTTTAAAATTAAATTTAGTGTCACCTAGGTATATTGTGTTTATAAAGTCTACAGTGGTGTACATTAATATCCCAGACTTTCACGTTCACTTACCACTCACTCATTGACAGAGTAATCTTCCATCCTGCAAGCTCCATTCATGGTAAGTGCTCTATATAGGGTACCATTTTTTCTCTTTTACACCATATTTTTACTGTACCTACATTTAGATATATAAATGCTTACAGTTGTGCTACAATTGCCTACAGTATTCAATACAGTAACATGCTTTACAGGTTTGTAGCCCAGAGGCAATAGCCTACACCATAATATAGCCTAGGTGTAGAGCAGGCTATACCATCTAGGCTTGTGTAAGTGCACACTATGACGTTAACACAATGAAGAAATTGCCTCATGACTCATTTCTCAGAACATTTATGTGTACATGTTTTCTTATAACACTCTCTAAATCTCATGCTCTATGATAGTATGGTATTATCCACTAAGATGAATCTCTAAGTAGTAGGCTAAAGACTAGTGTATTTTAGTCTTGGAAGTTATAGTTTATTTGTTATAGTTTGGTAGGCAAAGAGTGGGAAAGAATAGGTCCTGGGGAATAAGAGCAGAAAGAAAATAAATAAAGACCAAAAACAGATGTCTTTCACTGTAAGAATAGATAAATTTTTACAATATGCATGTCGTCCTGAAAAAAAAGTCTTCTAAAATCAAATTGCTGGCAAACCATTTTAAATTCAAGAATATTTAATGTTTCTTGAAACCTCACTAGCAGAAAGACTCTACTGAATCCTGTTATAAAGCAGAATTCATCTAAACAAAATCTAACTCCTCTAAAACAAACCCATTTCTACTATTTCTAAATTTTAATATTCAGTCAAGTTTCCTGTGCAACCAACAAATGGAAAGGGCTACTCCAAGTAAAAGGGCTACATAATTATCATTCTAAATTCAAAGTACTGCATGTCACCTACCAACATAAACCCTGCTCACTCCCCACCAAAAATACGCCTTAGCAAAAAAAAAAAAAAGTCTTAAAGCCTGCACTATTCATTTTGAACTTTTAAAAATGAAAAAAAAAATCAAAATGATAAAATGGCTGTGTTCTTAACACCAAAGAACAATTTATCATCATGCACCACAGTCACAAGGGAGAAAGGGTCCAGTGGGAAGTTGTGGTGTTTGGTTGTTACTGGGTTTCCCACTGATAGTGTCACGAGTTATTGTCCCCACATAAGTAAGACACCTGCCACTAGTCTTCTAGTTCTCTGCTCAAAGATTAAAGCAACACTAAAAGCTTTGCAAGATTACAAAGAGCTGACGCAACTGATATTAAGACTGGAAAGACCAAAGACCCATAGGAAATTCAATGGCTCAGTGTTAACTGTGCACACAATAGTCAGAAACGCAATTCCTGGATTTTCTCTCAAACCAAAGGTGCAGAAACAAAAGTATGAAATATTGTTTATAAATATCACTGCTTAAACTTATGTAAAGTTTTTCCATTTGTATTATACCTCACTCATGCTCAATCCTCATTTTATTTCTTCTAGCAAATAGGGCCCATGAGAGATTGACTAACACCAGAAAGTGATGTGTATATGTGTATGTATGTGTATACTCAATATATATTCAATTAGGGCGGGAACCACTGCAACAATGTGGCCCAAATGCTGAGTTTGTATAATAGGTAATGAAACAAATGTGAAAATTCTTATATGCAGAATATTTATTACACTGGAATTGAGCAGGAAAAAAATCAGACTTGAACATAGGGTCTGGGAGAAACAACATTCAGTGAAATGATCAACTCTCAAGTTTGTATAAGATAAAAAAGAAAATTCTCCCTCCTACAAGGGCCACAAACTAAATGGATTCTTTATAAAATGTGGCTTTTGATATGGAGTGTCTTCTACCTACTTAAAAAAAATAGCTACTAGAGGGACTGTTTTCAGGAACTTTATTCCAACCTAGAATCTAGATATGAGCAAAGATCTTACCAAAGTGAGATTCTTTTATGTATGCTTCAAAGATTATTTCCATTTTGGTGCCTGTTTACTCAAGGTGAGGAAAAGTAAAAGGACAAAAAGACTTTAAAACTGAAAATGTAAAAAGAGCACAGAAAATAGTAAAAGCTTAATTTTATGACATGGAAGCTTAATTTTATTCCATCATCACCTGATGAATGGAATCATTCCCCAAAGATAATCAAGCTAATTATCTTAGTCTTTTTTTTATTTATTCAGCTTCATTTACTACTATACTTGCTTTTATTGTTAACCTACAACAACTGAGTATTGAGAGATATAATGCTGAAGTTCTTCAACTCTGTCTAGTAACTAACTGTTCATCATAACCAAGGCTGCATCCACATCACCATATCACGTAGGATTAAAAGTAAAAATTTGAAGATGTTATAAAAACTAAAATATAAAAAATAAAAAGAATAAAAACAAACATTTCTTTAAAATGTTTACCAAGATGTACCATTTCAAATAAGCATAAAATAACTATTCATTTTTAAAAGTGAAGTACCCAGAAGAACCCTGCAGTCTGCCATCTTTAACTTGCTTTTGAGAATATAAATAAGGAATCTGTGAACCATGGGTGGCTTTTTAACTTTACCTACTACCATTTTAAAGGCAAAGCCTAGATATATGAAGGAACAGAAAGCTAAATGTGACTGGCAGTGTCTTTCCAGCTGGAAGATGAAACCAAACTTAAAACAAGGAGCTGGCAATAACTTTCTAAAAAACAAAATACAAAACTAAATACTAAATGACTGTAAACAAAATGAAGTTTGAGACTGAAGAACAGAAAGTGCTGACAACAACATCATATACAGAAATTTCTAATTTATTAACAAAGAAAAATGTCAAATTAAAAATTGAAATTAAAAAGAGAAAGGTATTTTGCTATCATATTATAATACATTAATGTCTGCTTTTTCTTTTCAAAAGCAAACACTCTACAGTAAGATTAGTTAAGGTCTGCTTATTAACCTGAATAACAAACATATTCTATTTTATACATGTTTATGATCCCAGAAATAAAATAGTGTCTTTAGTATAGTCAAATTAAAAGCATTTGAGTTGCGATTACAGAATTAGAATATTTGTCAGAAGACCTCAATGGCAACCAGGGACTTCATGGGGCCAATATTTGCTAGGGTAAAAGTGAATGAAAAATAAACTCTACCACATCAAAAGAAAACGGAAATAAAAATTATATTTTATTGCATGAAGAAAATACATCATGGAAAAAAGAAAATAATCTCTCCCAAAAGATCTGTAACCACAAGGTACATTTTAAGAAATAAGGCATCATCAAACAGAAATCTGATTTAAAATGTGCCGAAGTCAGTACAGCACCCAAGCTAGCAGGCAACAGCAAATGTATTTCCCCTCTGGAGGAACTCACCTTCATCACAGGCCTGAAATAATTACCACAAAGTTCCAAGGCAAGTGAACACAGTCTAAAAAAAAAAAAAACCACAAAAACCTCAAAATAAAGCAAAATAAAGCAACATGAGTGATTAAGAGCAAGGGGAAAAAAGACAAACTCACAAAAGACTTCAGTTATGAAAATTATTAGACAAAGAATATAAAAATAATAAATGGTTAGAATTATGACCAGAAGACAAGCAGATTTGAAAATAAAGTTCCATATATGAAAAATATAACTGATATTAAAAACTAAATCAACAAAGTGGCGTATTAGACATAGTTGAAGTGAATAAACTGCAAGTTAGAACATAAGAAATTTTTCCAAATACAATCAAGCGAAAACAATGAAAGATAAAAGAGATGAACTAAGGAAGAAAAACATAGAAAGTCTACCAGACATGGAATTGGAGTTCCAGAAGATCATAAGATTAATGAGAAAATATTCAAAAGGATTGTAAATAGAAGTTTCCAGAATTCCTGAAAAATGCTAGTCCTCAATGTAGCCTATCTAATGCCAAATAAGAGATGTTAAAATTCATACCCAAAAACATCAGATCAAAAATTCAGAATAGACAGAGATAATATCTTCAAGGAGAAAGAGAGTATCTTCAAAAGATCTTAGAAGGAACCAGAGTTTGGAAAGATAGATTCCCTGACAAAGAAAAAAATGAGCTTGACTGCTTAATTCTCAATGATAATAATAAAATACAGAAGACAATGAAATGATATTTTTGATACTTCCTTTCAGCAAATTAAATTAAATTAAAAGGATTGTCACAAACAAAAATCTCTCTCTCTCCCTCTCCTTCTCTCTTTCACACATACACACACACACTCAGTAAAGGAAAATTAAAGGATATATGTCAGGCAAAAAAGAAATGATCCCAGATAGAAGGTCTGATAGACAAGAAGAAACTGGGTGGAAAGATATTAATGAATAAAGAACTAAATATAACAGATACTGTATAAAGCAATAAAAGTAATTTCTAACTTGAGAGAGAAAAAACAGGCTAGAACTAAAATACTCAACAACAATGACATGCAAGTTGGAGGAAGGTATCATAAGAGTTAAACAATTCCTAAGAAATAAAATGCCACAGACTGGGTGGCTTGAACAATAGAAATTTATTTTCTCACAGTTCTGGGGGCTAGAAGTCCAAGATCAAGGTACTATCGGGATGCATTTCTGGTGAGGCCTCTCTTCCTGGTTTGTAGACACGTATGATCTTACATGGCCTTCCCTCTGTGTATGCAGAGGGAGAGAGAGATCTCTGTATCTCCACAGAGATCTTATTGGATCAGGGCCCTACCCTTATAGTCTTATTTAATCTTCATTACCTCCTTATAGGCCCTATCTCCAAATATAGTCATATTGGGGATTAGGGCTTCAGCATATGAATTTTGGGGGATACAATTCAATTCCGTAATAGAAGGCAAAGATATTAACTTTAGAAAAAGATGAGTATATATTAAAATTGTCTGGGTAACCACTAAAATAATAGATGTAGAACTTATAGGTAATCTCCTGACCCCCTAAATAAAAATAGTAAAAACAAAAAATAAATGGTAGGGGCAGAGGGTCAGTCTATCCAAAAGAAGGCAAGAAAGGAAAGAAGACAAAGAAAAAGCAGAATAGAAAATACATAATAATATGATAAATAAATCCAAGTCAGTCTTCATTCTAAATATAAAGAGATTAAACTCTCCAGTTAAAAGCAAAGATCCAGCTATATGCTATTTACAAGAGACACATCTAAAATCATAAGGATATAGATCCAACTTTAAAGCCAACAAGTAGGGAAAGGTGTGTCAAGCCCATCATAATCTATAGGGGACCCTTTATTGTTGTATTACTATCAAAGAAAAAGAGACTTTAATTCAAACAATACTATTACAGATACAGAAGGTATGACGTATGACAAAAGGGTTAATTTCCCACAAAAATATTTTAAAATCTAAACTTGTATGTATCTAATAATAAACCTCAAAAACATATAAAGTAAAAGGTGAATTAAACAGATGAAAATAATAAATCCATAATTATAATCTCTCAGTAATTAAATGATCAAGTAGATAAAAACATCAAGAAGGATAAAGATTTAAATAGCACATTTAAAATTTTCATCTTATAGATACACATGAAACTGCATCCAGTAGCTAGAGAATACACATCGTTTTAAAGCTACACATGGAACACTTATTTGTAGAGAACCCCTGCCATTGTCCATGGAGCTAACCTTAACAAGCATCAAAGAACTGGTAAGATACAGACCACATCCTCTGACCATATCACAAATAGTTTAGAGATCACCTACAACCACAACAAAATATGCTTAGAAATTAGGAAACATGATTCTCATTAACTCATGGATCAAACAAATCATAGAAAATACTTAGGACAGGCACGGTGGCTGATGCCTGGAATCCCCACACTTTGAGAAGCTAAAATGGGAAGATGGCTTGAGCCCATGAGTTCAAGACCAGCCTGGACAACACAGTGAGACTTCATCTCTACAAAAAATAAAAATGAAAAAAATTAGACAGGCATAGTGGCATGCACCTGTAGTCCCAGTTATTCAGGGGGCTGAGGTGAGGAGATCGTTGAAGCCCAGGAGGTCAAGGCTACAGTGAGCCATGATCACACACCACTGCACTCCAGCCAGGACAAAGGAATGAGAACCTGTCTTAAAAACAAAGAAAATACTTAGAATTGTATGAAAACATAAGCAGCTAAAGTGATGATTCGAGATTTATACTCTGAACAAAGCAAGACTCACAACTGAGCTAAGCACTCAACCTAAAAAATTAGAATAAAGGCAGGAATAAACCTAAAAACATTGAAAAAAAAGAGTAAAAATGAACATGTTAGAAACAAATATATAAATATTTTCAAAGAAGCAACTTTCGGCTTTGCTGATCATCTCTACTATATATTATACATTATATACAATAAATTAACAAAAAACAAATTACAGCTACAAACAACACTGATGAATCTAAAAAATATAACAGTGAGCAAATGAAGCAAGCATAAAAGTATAAATATTTACAGTAGTAAAATTCCCTTTATGTAATAAAAGGCCAAAAATAACCACACAAAGAGGGTTGATAAAGCAAGAGTTGCCTCCATGTGAGGAATGAGTAGACAGAGGAATTCTAGGTGTATTTCTTAACTTTAGTAGTAAGTCCATGAGTATTCAATTTTTTAAACTTAAAAGTATGTTTCACGCAATTTTAAATGTACAATGTACATCACAATAAACATTCTTTAAAAATAACATGGCAAAATCAGTTTCTAAAGGATATTCTGAACTTTCCTATAAACAGTGAACATCCACAAGACCTCATGAAAAAAAATTTACCTGTTTAACCTATCCATGCCTGTTACATTCCACACTGAAAATATAGTTCCTTTTATTTGAGATAGTAAAAAGGAAAATGATACTTACTTAAACGAAAAGCATATTTAGCACTTATCCAAGTGCTAAAACAGGTAAGTACCAGGTATTAAGGGAGCAGATAACCTAAGCCTGACTTAGAGAAAGGAGGAAAGGAAACTATTCCACAGTGAAGAAAACAATGTCTGGAAAACGGTAACTGTCCCAGAAAGCATGTTTGGGAGTACATGCATGTTTACCTTCTACATCCAGAACCAAATTCTAAAAATGAAAAATGCAAATATAACTACATTCACTTGGAACACATTTAATGGCTAAAGATAATTTTAGTTTCAAAAATAAAAGGGAGAATTTCTCTCTAAATTTAGCCATCAGTGTTTAAGTTTCTACCTTTTCCTGACTTTTGCTCATTTTATAGTTCTAGTTTTGTTACTAGAAGTGACCACATGCTTCTGTAGTAGCCAGAGTGATACTCAACTGATTTCAAAAGGTAATTTCTGGCTAAGACGAAGTTTCATATTATTGACAGAAAGGAAGAAAGATACAAACATATAGATAAAATATAGATGTAAACAAACACATGCGCATACACATATACACATAGCTCAAGGCTAAATTTTGTAAATTTAAACCTTCCAAATTTATTTTAAATGTTAAGAGTTCAGGAGTTGGCAGCAAAGTGCAGAAAACAGAATATTTTTACATCTTAGAGATGACTATACAGGAAATGACATTCATTCACTCTATTATTCCACAATTATGTGTCAATATGTGTGGGCAAGAGGGCAGATGGCAATATAGTAAACTGAAATTGAAAAAGGGACAGCATTCTCATGGCACACTCAACTACTCTACCTGTTTAGCTGGAGGTAACATTTATAGTTATAACTGAGCACTCATGAACGGTTTTGGATTGAGGCTAAATCTCTATAAACTGGGGTTATTTCATTTGGAAAAAGCACTAGACAATCAGGTCTGGGTTCCAACCCTATCTGACTTGACTCTTTCATATTACACTTACCAAAAAAAAAAAAAAACTGTAGAAGATAAACAGGGAAGACAATGATTAGCTCTACAGATTTTATATTGGGAATAATAAAGTGCCTTGAGGGCAATGAAAAATATCAATGCCCTTTTATTCCTCCCCAAAAATTCTATGTCTAGGGTTTTACCCAAAGGGAATAACCATAGGTATGTATAAAAATTGAGCTATAGCCAGGCACGGTGGTTCACACCTGTAATCCCAGCACTTTGGGAGGCTGAGGTAAGCAGATCACTAGAGGTCAGGAGTTCAAGACCAGCCTAACCAACATGGTGAAACCCCCATCTACAAAAAATACAAAAATTAGCCAGGCACAGTGATCGGCACCAGTAATCCCAGGTACTCAGGAGGCTGAAGCATGAGAATCGCTTGAACCCGGGAGGCGGAGGTTGCTGTGAGCCGAGATCGCACCACTGCATTCCAGCCTGGGCAACACGGTGAGACTCTGTCACAAAAAAAATAAATAAATAAATGAATAAATAAATAAAAATTTTTTTAAAATTGCACTGTAAGATAGTCATTACTGTACAGCTGAAGAAAAAAATTATATCCCCAATAAATTATGATACATCCATAGAATAATATTATTCAGAATTCAAAATGTTACAGATCATTCCATGATAAGGGAAGTGGTTCATCTTTACGCGAAATTATAAAGCTATATATCTACACTAAGGGCCATTTTTAGAAATTAAAATATCATAGTATTTTTCTATATGTATATAAAAATAGATACCAAAATGCTAATAATAGTTATATCTGGGTATAATTCTTCTTTTCTTTTCTTTTTACTTGTCTGGATTTTCTAAATTTTCTTTTCTTTCTTTTTCTTTTTGAAGACAGGGTCTTTCTCTGTTGTCCTGGCTGGAGTGCAATGGTATGATCACAGCTCACTGCAGCCTCAACCTCCAGGGCTCAAGCGATCCTCCCACTTTAGCTTCGCAAGTAGCTTGGACCACAACCACGTGCCACCATACCTGACTAACTTTTTTTTTTTTTTTTTTTTACTTTTTGGAGAGACAGGGTCTCCTCACATTTCCCAGGCTGGTCTCCAATTCCTGGGATCAAAGAATCCTCCCGCCTCGGCCTCCCAAAGTTCTGGGATTACAGGCATGAATGGCCATGCCTGGCCTCTAAATTTCCTATAATGAACAAGAAAAACTTCTAAAGTAAGAAAAAAATCTATTATATCATGAGGGTGGAGGGTAGGAGTAAGGACAGGATCAGGAAAAATAACTAATGGGTACAAGGCTTAATACTTGGGTGATGAAATAATCTGCACAACAGAGCCCCTCAGCACAAGTTTACCTATGTAACAAACCCGCACTTATACCGCTGAACTTAAATAAAAGTTAAAAAAAAAAAAAAACAGATTTGAAACCTTGAAATAGTAACTATACATGAATTATAGAAACAAAAATGAGAAGTTCCCAATATCACCAAACCTGTAAGTGGGTGCAAATTTATCCAATTTATAGAAAATGGAGAAACCTGATATTCAACTTATACTCGAAACTCCTATCATTCAAGAAATGAATAATGCAAAAGAAGGAAAAACATCTGAAGAAGTGCTGAGTAGGAACAAGCTGAGAGAACAGACTTTCTGCTAGTGATAGACAGTGTGAAACTGTAGAAGGTATCATGGTTTATGCAGGGTTAATCAAAATGGAGTAGGAAGACTGTGTGCTTCAAATACAGGGGAAATGGAGTAAGTTACAATGATGAAAAGAATGGATCTTATTACAAAAGCCCACTTACCTGAACATTTTTCCCTCTTGAAGACAATGGATGTTATGCCTACACCCCAACTCCCTTTGTATCCACATCCTCCCAGGATCAACTTCAGCAAAAAATCCTGCACCAGACAGCCTCAGCCAAATACCATACCAAACACATGGGATAGATTTAATTGATTCTTAAATAATTTTCAGTTGAAACTCTTACTCTGATCTAAACTTCAGGCTTCTTTAAATGCCTACAAATGTTCTCTCTCTAAAGTTACCTACGCATTTGTTTTTGTTTTGTTTTATATTGTATAAAGTAGGAAGATGTAAAGATGCCTCATTTTAGGAGAAAGGTAACAGCTAGAATACAGAATCATGTCCCTTCTGCACCAGCCTCCCCAAGGCAGATCCTTAGAAGTTTCCACAGAAAAGAATTTGCCTAAAATATTTTTCAAATGCTTTAATAACATAGACTGAGCTAAGTCAATTGAGAGAAAGAAGTTAACCAAGAAGCTTTGCTCAAAAACCCTAAAAGGTATGTAAAGCTTATAACTATAATAACACACAAAGGTTTAAATTGAAAATGATGTTAAGAATTTGAAAATGATCTAAGAATCAATTAATATATATGCCAGGTGATTGGTACAGTATCTGGCTGGGGGTGTTTTTAATCTAAATTGTATCTGGGAAGATGTAATTCTTCAGCATATCACTCAAAGGAAATGCTGATAATAATAACCCTATTAATTTCAATAGGTGACCACTAGATTGCCCCCATACCTGCAAATATACCATCTATTCCCCAAGACCCGAGAGCTGTGTTAAAATCCAACTTTTCTAACTCTTCATTATGTTTATAACGAACATGAATGAGCTTTCCTGTGTATTAAGCTAGAGTTTCACGCTTGAGTTTTCTCAATCTTCTGTCATACAAACAGAAGTGGATACAAATCTTGTCCATATTTACTGGTGCAGAGGCTAGAATGCATTTTATCCTATGTGTCAAACTTAAAGCCTGAAACAGCTTGCTGTCAGCTTCAGAAACCATTTTTACAAGCATGGCATACCGCCTCAAGCCAACCAAATCCTAAAGCATGTTGGGCTGCCCACACTTCAAATCATTTGGAATGTTCTCATGTTTTGTGGTTGCAAAAGTACCAATTTTGTGGATCATCTAGTTCAAATTGAGGGCACATCTAACCTTAAATAGAAAATTCCCAGGAAATTGAAACTATAATTGACCAGGATCACATCAGCTCTTAAGATCTATGATCTCAGGCTGGTAGTCAAACATCTCAAATGTTGTGTTTTGAAAGTTGAAGAAATGCAACATAAACTCTGTGAAACTCATTAGTGTGTCTTCAAGGAAACACTAAGAACTCATCCTAAATATACATATGTCATAGTTGCAAAAAAAAAAAAAAAAGGAAAAAGTGCCACCTGCAACAAAGTAAAGGTGATTTGCAGCAAATATAAACACATTTCTGGTAAACAGCTAGCAAATTAAAGAAAAAAAAACCACCTAACAGATTACTTCATTTCATTTCTAATTTTCATACATAAGCTGAAATATAGCAGCTTCAGCTGTGAAATGTGGTAACAAACATAACAAAGGTGAATGAAATAGTTTTGCTTGTAGTAACTGGAGCACTGTATTTATACATATTGTTTTTCCAAGCATTAATGGGTCCCTCTCTCAAATCAAGTGCTTAAGACATCATTTCACAAATTGGAGTACCAGAACTTCCCCAAGGTTTGCCTCTCATGCCTTTGAGGTCTACTCTCTAAATCCCAGATCTATGAATAATGTCCTAAAGGTTATTTTTGAAGTATTAAAAGAAGAAAACACTATATTGACAAACTAAATTTTACGTAGAATTTGCCTATTGAAGCTTAAGAAATGCCTGGTTCAATTATCCATTGGCAATTATCCAATGGATAATCTATTCAATTATCCATTTGAATAGATAAATGTGGTTAGGATATGGTTCCCTGATCCAAGCCTTGTTAAGAGTTCGAGAACATACTGAAAACCAGTGCTTTTTAACTTAACTGATATTGACTAAAATGCTGAAAAGATGACAAGCCCTAGCAATAACTATTTTTAGCTGATCTTTTAGACCTACTGTTCCTGGTGCACATGTATTATTAGGTCCCTAAATGGTTTTCATGTTTTTTATATACTCAATAGCATATACAGATATGGTATATATAGTTATACTATATATAGTATGGATACATAAATATAGATATATGTGTGATATGGATATATACATATATAAATCCACCTCTGTGTATATCATTTCCAAAATACTCATTCACAAAACAACCATCCCAAATTAAATAAACCATACACAAAATCTCAAGGTGCTCAAGTAACTCTAGGAACTAAGTCACATCCACTTAGGAACACTAAATTCTTACTTTCTTGCTTGTAGTCCAGCAAACTTAAGGTAAAACAGTAACTACATAGGGGTTTTAGTTATGTTTATTTTTCCTAAGCAAATTTTTCTCCAAGAATGTTCAGCTTGCTGAAATTTTCAGAAAATGCTTGAGATGGTGGGTTCTTTTTTTCAGTTTCGGTACTGGTATACTTTACAGCAAAGTGACAAAACTGTACTTAGAGATAAAAATCTATATCCCAAACAAAATTTTACAGTATTACTGGTTATTCTGGGATGATTTTCTTCGAAAGCTTCCCATTACAAACAATATCTTTCCTACACTATCCCGTCTGCCTTGGTAGTATACTTTTCACACACAAAATTGTATGTAACGCATATACCAGAAATACGTCAAGGCACTCTTTTATTTAAATAAGCTCCCACATTCTGTTTTTATTGTTCAAAATGATCTGAATGCTCATAATTGATGTAATCAATTATGTCACTAAAATTTTGGCTATGCAACATTTTACAAAATATAGGGACTTTTCATCAGCACCTTAGATTTGTAGTTGGCAATGTGAGTGAATAAGGCAAACAGGAATAGAGGTGTGGCAGAGACCTAGGGGTGTGAGAAAATGGGGCTTCCTTTACCCACGGGACACGTGGGAAAAAAACTTATCCACGTCTGCAATAAATGTACTTTTATGTTAGGTTTCAGTAAATGAAACACGTATTACATACCTCGTCAATGGATTAGAATGTCTGAAGCAGTATCAGCTTATGCAAGAAACATGAGGTTTTTATCCATGATTCTTAGAAACACTACTCCTAGAACTGGTTGAAGGCTTCTTAATCTAAGACATAATGAAAAACAAGCTCACCCAATAAACAAAGAGAAATCCTATTTTAAAAACATATGGTTTAAACTTCATCCTACCTCACTAAAAACCTGCATGCTACTATAGGGATGCCTGTATTCCCTAAGTGTCGAGACTCAGTCTCATCCAAGACTAAACGATCTCTTTGAAAATTTGGGCAAGCCCTGGGGGAAATTTTCATAAAGATACGTTGTTGGATTTTTTTTAAGCACTCTGAGCCTCCACAACATATTTTATTATTAAAAAGAAGAATGTTTCCGAAAAGGGGCAGAGGAGAGAAGACTGAAATCAGGGCGACGTTGAAAACCTGCCAAGGATGAAACACACAGCGCCGCAGGCTGAACCACATGGAAGAGGGAACCTCTCTTAACTGTTGGAGCGCGAAGGGACCTTTCGCTCTCGCAAACAAGGTAAATTTCAGCCCTCAAGCAGCGAGACCACCGTGTAAAAGTTCAAGTGGAGCTCATCTCCTTCCTCTCACTCCCAGCACTGAATTCTCAACCAGAACAGCCCAGCAGGGAAGGAGCCGGCGTGGGGTGCCCCTCTGCAGCCGACCGTTTCCCTAGAAGGCCTAACGGCTCAGACGGGCAGGGGAGGGGGGCGGGCGGCCCGGGAGAAACCGAGTCCCCGCCGGACCCCCACCGTGTGGCGCCGGCCGAAATAACTCCAGTCCAGCTGCAAAAACCCTCCCGAAAACCCAAGCTTCTCCGGCACAACTTCGGTCTCTCCAGTCTCATTCCTCCCCGCACTCCGCCAAACCGCTCGCCCTGCCCAGCGCGGCGGATGCAAGCGCTCCCCGCCCCGTGCGGCTACCCGTCCCGCGGGCCGGGGATCGCGGGCCGGGGATCCCGAGCCTCACCTCACCTCAAGCGAAGGGCAGCGCGCGGGCGCCCGCGGAAGAGCCCAGGGAGCATGGCTCCATGTAGTCCCTCCCGGAACTTTCCTGACATAGCACTTCTCTCCTCCGCTGCAGAGAACAACGCTGCCAGGCGGAGGAGGAAGGAGGACAACGAAGAGGAGGTGGTGGCGGCGGCGGCGATAGAGGCGGCGGTGGCGGGAGCTGGAGCTGAAAGTGAGGAGCATCGCGGACGAGCGCCGCCGCCTCGCGAGCCGCCGAAGGGTTCCCGCCCCCAGGGTAACCAACGCTCCCTCTTAAAGGCGCCGGCCCCGGTTTTAGACCGGGAGGTGAGTGAGAGAAGAGAAAGAGGGAGGAGGCAAGTAAAAAGGAAGGAGGCAAGTAAAGAGGGAGGAGGCAAGTAAAGAGGGAGGAGGCAAGTAGAGACGGAGAGATCCCTGGAGGCCACGCCCGAGCTGCCCCAGGGCGGATCGCCGGCCCCTTTCGACCGCTCCCTGCCCTGAACCCCTCTACGCTCAGGTCGCATCGTTCCTCCGCCTGGGCAAAGGCATCGAGGGTACCGCAAGTGCGCCCACCCGGCACTGGGGCAACCCTCGCCGTTGGCCTGCGCCCTGCACCCCGCGCCTCGCTCCCAGACGGTCGCCCCGCCCCTAATCCCTGGCAGTCCTTTTAGGGTCCTGGTTTCCCGCTCCCACGAGCCCCCAGAGTGCACCTCCAGTGGCTACTGCCCAGTGGATTTGCGTTCCCCGAGGCTGCTCGCGTTTCTTCTTTGGTTATTCTTCCTCATTTCCAACACAATGATGAGGGTCTCACCCAGGCGTCCAGAAGACTGAAATAACTAAAAGCCAGCTGGGGCCCCTAGACCAATGCTTGAAGGTGTCCCTGATGTGTGGCATGGGAGAATTGCCAGGTATCCTCCTTTACCCGGTGCTCTGTTATCTTCCAATGGCCAATCCCCAGCTGGCCTCCCACTGGATTTCTAAAACGATTCACTTTCATCAACACATGGGCTGTAAAGATGCCAAACAACTCAGGAAGACCCCCCAGAAAAAGTATCATCTTGAGACAGTGGAAAATGCTGCTTTCAGTGACAAGTGATATTTTCAGCTATTATCAACATATGTGATCATTACTGAGGCCACAGCCTCAGGTGGTGATGCCCAGGAGGCTCCCAGCATCAGCAGCTATCGTCACCCTAGGAAGAGACCACAGCAGCAGTGGGCATGAGCAGCAGAGGGTTGCTACTGTCCACGGACTTGTTTTTCTACCTCATAGTTCCAACCCTTGCTTCTTGGACCTATGGGACTTCAGTATAGTGTTGTGCAGTTTGTACTCTGCACTGTGTCCTCTGTCTGAGGAGGTGGGCAGGCAATTTGGAGTTAAGATCTAGCCTAGGTTCCAGAGCACCAGTCCTAGCACCAAGCTCGGAGAGAGTGACATTTCCTCATTCACACAAAGGCACTTGCATATCACTACCCTGAGACTGAACCAGAACATCTCAGTTCTTTGCCTCCTGCCACCTACAGCTGTGAAAGAAGCACTTGTGTTGAACTTGTAGAAGAAGAAGGCAAGAGGAGACTATACAAAAGGTTGAAGAAACTTCTGTAACCAGATGGAGAGGAAATAAGCCCTGGGCTCAATAAAAGCAGGAGACATGGTCTTGCCTGGACCAAACTTTTAAGATGGGAAAGGAGATTATCAGCGAGCAAAAGTGAAGTCAGGATAGTTGGAGGTGGCCGGCACACAACTCAAACTGAGTTAGCAAAACCTACAGCAAAGGGCATTGGAATTTATTGGTTCATATGTTTATAAATCCCATAAGTAGAACTGGCACACACACACACACACACACACACACACACACACGTTCTTAGAAATCCTTTTTTCTCCAGATACTCAAAGAGCATCAGGACTCAATTTCTCTCCCTGTCTTCATTGTGCTTTCACTGCACTGGTTTTATTTCTCTAAACAGAGGGAAGACCTACATCTCCAGTCTTAACATCCAACCTCCTTAGCAGTTAGTCGCATCAGAAAGAAAGCAAGCTGAAGAATGTCTCACCAGACCCACGTGGATCCTGCGTTCATCTCTGAACTAACCATTGTAACTATGGGATGGAATGCACACTGCCAGGCTGGGGTTATTTGCCTTTATCTACAAAAAGGTCAAGGGAAATAATTGTATGTACCCTTCATATATACCCAAACCACAGGGACTGAGTAGAAAGAAAGAGGTTTCCCAAAGGAAAATTAAAGTGTTGTTAATAAAGAAGGCAAAAGAATGTTGAGTAGATAAAGACTATAAATGCCCACTACAATCCCCATTCCCCAGTATACACACATCACCACCACTGTCACCAAGGGGACTGACCACCTCTCTGCTCCTTTACCAACAGTCTCAGGATCAGAAGAATGAGAATGCTGATGGGTCATGGAGGTGCTAGTAATTGAGCCAACCAGCCACATCCTTTGGCCTCGGAGCCACTGAGAAGATCCTGAGTGACATTTGTGACATTTCACAAACCACCTGCAAACAAACAATATATAAACCATGATTGTATTCAATTATTTTTTCCCTAAATTATAAACCTGCCTCCATGTACCTCAAGCCCACATTCATTGTTAGGCCTTTTTAGTTATGCAATCAATTTAATTTGATAAAAGCTCATGGAAATTCCCTTATATATATATATATTCAACTTGGGGGAAAAAAAAGTGGCCTACGAATAATCACATTTCAGTATCCAAGTGCCAAAGAGCCCAGCTTTGTTTTTAAACTTCAGTAACTTTATCTTTTCAGAGAGAAAGATGTTATCTTTGATAACAGATGAAAGATGTTTCATTGTGCAGTGAAAGCACAATGAAGACAGGGAGAGAAATTGAGTCCTGATGCTCTTTGAGTATCTGGAGAAAAAAGGATTTCTAAGATGTTATCTTTCTCTCTGAAAAGGTGTTTATATTTTGCCTACCAAAAAGTGACAAAAAGTTTCAGGCTTTTTTTGTCTCACACAAGAACTTTTCTTTTACAGTAGTTGCTAATAAAAAAAAGTTTTGTATTTTTTTCTTCATTTGTGCATTTTATAGAAGTCCTCATATATCGTAGAAATTTAGACTAATAAACTGGAAGAGACTTTAGAATAACCTAAAACATCCCTTTCATTTCAGAGCTAAAGAAATGAAAGCTCAGAGGTTGACTTGTGTAGGGTACATAGCTGTTTTTTAGTATCTGTGATGTCCCTAACACACATGTGCTTTTGCTAGACATTTCGAAGGATATAGAAGCAAAAGCATAGAATGTAGTCACTGTCCTCAAAGAGACATAACTATCTAAGATATAAGACAATTACAGAACATCACAATATATCACATAATTTAGTGTAAAAAGTGTGGGATGATCTCCGTGTATTCAAAATAGGCATCAGAAAATGAGACACTATGGACTGGAATAGTCTTGGAAACACTTTATAGCGAGGAAGCAATTAGATGGTCTTTTTTAAATGCAGAGGAAAAAGGAAAGATTTTCCAAGCAAGAAAGCAAACAAAATGAGAAGGCATTGATGGGAAAAAGATCTTGCCACTTGCAGGACATGTCATGGTTTAGAAAAGTTTTTCAAACTCCAAGTCATGAAGTCATTTTACTGAGTTTTGACTAGTATTATTTTAATTAAAATATCAGCATGCATCATACTTAATAAGTATTATTTGTTAAACTTGTGTTTCATTATCATGCATGTTCTGAGTTATGACATGAATTCAATGTCTTACTTTGGTTAATGTTCACAGTAAGCTCAAAAGCCTCTGGTTCTGAAGCTAAATAGACTAGGTGTGAAACTGTTTTGAGGCAAGACATTGAGCAAATAACATCTCTCCAAGCATCAATTTCTTTATGTGCAAGAGATTTTCTGCACAGTCCTGTGCACACAGTAAGACTTGTAAATGCCACCTCTTATTGACTAGATTGGATATTTTCAACCCTGACTGCACATTAGAATCACCTGAGAGGTTTTTTTTAAAATACCGTTGCCTGGGGCCCATCCTCAGAGACCCAGATTCAATTTCGGGGTTGACTCTGGACATCAGTGAGATTAAAAGCTGCCCAAGTGATTCCAATGTGCAATCATGGCTGAGAACCCTGAGTTGGAGCCATAGAAGAACACATCTAGCACCTGAGGAGCCTGTCTCTTTCTTCAGTGAGAACATTGACTTTCATAAGTTACGTTTCTGTTTCTTCCCATAGATAGCATGCCAGGTAGTCAGCAGATTTCTAACTACTTTCTACTCTGCATTTGCCCCTGAAAAATCTTCAACTGTGGTGTAAACTGCTCATGGTTTATCTCAGTAACACAGCATGAATCCTGAGTCATAATATTTCATGTGTCTCTCCACATGTACATTTTATGGTCAGTTGTAAGCATAGAGTCGTTTCTGGAGGTGTTAAAAGGCAGTAAAAATACCACCAAAAACTCCCTAAGGAAAAGCAGAAAGGCTAGAAGTAAGTGGCATTAGAAATCCATATGCTGAATAATTAGCAAATGACTCATTAAATTCCAGCTATTTTCATCCTAACTTTTAATAGTGTAGTTTCTAAACATAGTAATTAGTGATGTGCTTTTTGTAATTTTACATTCAGTAATCCCTCTTAAGTGTTCACAACTTACAAACTTTTTCCCCTATTTAGTCAATCCCTTTGTGTATGAAAGAGTAAACATTTTCAAATACAACTTGTCCAAGAAATTCAGTACCTAGACCACTGTATTTTGACTGATTGTTTTGTCTATGTAAATCCAGACTTTTCTGAACTTTGGCTGGAGAAAGATAATAAAGGTAGCATAAATTTAAATTCCCCCAAAGAGACATAACAACGAAGATAAAGGGGGAAAAACACTATAAACTACAAGTCTGATAAGCAGATACCATGTACTTCATGATATGACAAAATCAGAAGTACCCAGAACCACTGAGAGGTTTTATGGCCTAAGCAACGGAATCTGAATCTAATCAAGCCTCTAGACCTAACAGGAAATACAGGGGACAGAGGATCAAGTTAGAAATCATCTGAAGAAAGCAATCAATCAAATCCAGAATGTCAAACATTCAATAAGCAAAGTGACCTGATTTCCATATGGAATCAATGACATGAAAAAACAGGGGTCAGACTACAAAAGAGTAAAAGAGATTTAAGGATCATAATTAAATGCAACGTGTGGACTGTATGTCCTGTTTGGCACAAACAACCTGTGAAGATAATCCTTGAAATAATCAGGAAAATCAGATTATGGACTAAGTAATTTGATACTATAAATGAATTATTGTTAATTTTGTTAGATGTGATAATGGCATGACAGTTATATATAAAACAAATATGTCATTGGGGTGTATATTGAAGAATTTCATAATCCTGCAAAAATAATGGAAGGAGGAATAGGTGAAAAAATGACTAATAATTTTTGAAGCTGGTGGATGGAGATTTATTACCTTGTACTAATTATTATTGAGTATATTTGGAAAACTCCCTAATGAAATTTTTGAAAATTTCTATTTGATGTTGAGCTAACCTTTTATTAAAATCTTTCTCTTGGTTTTGCTAATAGAACAGTGATAAACATATGTGGATCTAGGCCTGGTTGCATGTCAAGTATCCTGAGAAACAAGCTTTAAGTTTCAGAAATCTTTTATTATAATATTTTTGACCAATATTTACTGGTTACATTCAAGGCATCTTTCAACTCACTGTACACTGAGGACAAGGCTCTAATGCCAGTCTCTTTGCTAAGGGAACCCTCAGTGGCATAGGATTGGACCAAAAGAGTGACCAGTGAGGGATTCTGTAGGGAGAGCACACTCCGTCCTACACAGCTGCCTCTCTGCGCTGCAGTTGCTTACTCTCCAACTATCTCTGGGCTTCCATCTTTCTAGGGTGGCTGGTGTCCAGTGACTAGCTCTGGCTGCCAGCTGCCTCTCTGCGCTGCAGTTGCTTACTCTCCAAGTGTCTCTGGGCTCCCATCTTTCTCGGGTGGCTGGTGTCCAGTGACTAGCTCTGGCTGCCTCCATCTTGGGATGTCCATGGTGAAGTCTGTGGTTAAGTCCATAGGGACTAAATGGTTGGTGCTTCTGTTCTTTTTGTAAGCCTTAGTAGAGACATGGTCTCTTGGCCAGAAACCTTTCCCTCATCCTACCACATCGCACTATTTTCTACCCCTCAAAGAAGACACACAAGTGTATGCGTGCACACACACTCCAAGAAAACACTGCAGTGGTAAATAAGATTCAGTAGGCCAAGACCAATGAAGGAAGACGTAGAGCAGCCATTCAGCCTGCTTTTAGTCCATGCCTTAGCCTGTTGTTTTTCCAACACTGGTATCTGGACCATTATTGACACATGATTACTTTTAGGGTAGGGTAACTTTTTTTTTTTTTTTTTTGAGACGAAGTCTGGCTCTGTTGCCCAGGCTGGAGTGCAGTGGCGCTATCTCGGCTCACTGCAAGCTCCACCTCCCGGGTTCAACCACTCTCCTGCCTCAGCCTCCCGACTAGCTGGGACTACAGGCACCCCTGTATTCCCACGCCCGGCTAATTATTTGTATTTTTAGTAGAGACAGGGTTTCACCGCGTTAGCCAGAATGGTCTCAATCTCCTGACCTTGTGATCCACCCGCCTCGGCCTCCCAAAGTGCTGGGATTACAGGTGTGAGCCACTGCCGCCCGGCCAGGGTAGGGTAACTTTTAATATGTCTATTTAATGTATCGAGAATTAGAAAAATAACATATCAATCTCATTTCATGGATATTACTTCTTAGGATGACGCTAGATTTTTTTTTTTTAATGAGTTCGTTTTTGGCTGGGAGCATTGGCTCATGCCTATAATCCCAACATTTTAGGAGGCCAAGGCAGGAGATCACTTGAGACCAGGAGTTTGAGACCAGGCTGGGCAACATAGTGAGACCCTGTCTCTACTAAAAAGCAATTAATTCAAATAAGTCAATTTAATAAAAATGTTAAGTGAATAAAAGTGCAGATATTTTGAGGATATGCAAAATTCAAGAAAGTTTTTATATATGACTAAGGGTTTTGAAACTCTGCTTTTATCTACAGAAGCAAAAGGAGTCTTCATGGCTCACACACTGCCAGCCCAGTTCTGCAGGGGCTTAACTAGAAAGACAAGGTAGTTAAGTAAACGCTTCGGCATTTGGAAATCACGAATTATACTTCTAATTCCACCATGACATAGGGAACTTCCATTCCTTCTTGGGAAAAATTCTGGTAGTGGTTGTTCAGCTAATCATCCCTTCTCTCTCCCTCAACCCTTTCTCATATAAGTTAGAAATAGTTCTTTATTTTTCTCTTCCTCTAGTGGACATTGTTATTATCTCTTTGACTTACCAAAACAGGGATTCCCAAATTAATTTTTTATGTTTCATAATTTTATTCTCTTTTCTTTCTCTCTCCATGTGACTAATACCTTTAGTCCTCTCTTATAGGCAGTCCTTTCTGCTGGTCTCTGCCTTGCTGTAACCATGCATGCCTTTCTTAAAGTTTCAGATGGCTTCTCACTGTTCTGCAGGTACTGTACACGATGATCCTGTAAAGAAGCCTTCCTGATTTGAGAAAAAGAATTACACATTAACTCCTTGTGGCTTCCCTTGGCTGGCTATGCTATAGTCTCAGAGCTTGAAGACCAGTTCTTTGAATCAACTCAGTCAGACAAAAATAAAGAAGAAGAAAGAATAATGATCAAAACCTCCAAAAAATATGGTGTTATATAAAAAGACTGAATTTATGACTCACTGTTATTCCTGAAAGAGAGGGAGAATAAGCAAGCAACTTGGAAATACATACTAGAGGATATTGTCCACAAAAATTTATCCAACCTTGCTAGAGAGCCCAACATTCAAAATCACAAAATGCAGAGAAACCCTGAGAGTTACTATATAAGATGACCATCCCTAAGACATATAATCATCAGATTTCCCAAGGTCGACATGAAAGAAAAAATATTATAGGCAGCAGAGAAGAGGCTGATCACCTACAAAGAGAACCCCAATAGGCTAACAGCAGATCTTTCAGCAGAGGAGGCCTATATTCAGCATTCTTAAAAAAAAAAAAAAAAAAGAAAAAGAAATTCCAACCAAGAATTTTATGTCCAGCCAAACTAAGTTTCATAAGCAAATGAAAAATAAGATCCTCTTCAGACACGCAAATGCTACAGGAATTTGTTACCACCAGACCTGCCCTGCAAGAGGTCCTTAAGGGAGTGCTAAATATGGAAATAAAAGACCATTACCAGCCACCACAAAAACATACTTAAGTACATAGACCACTGACACTATAAAGCAACTACACAGTGAAGTCTGCATAATAACCAGCTAACATCACGATGACAGGATCAAATCTATACATATCAGTATCAACCTTGGATGTAAAGGGGCTAAAGGCCCAAATAAAAAGGCACAGAGTGGCAAGTTAGATAAAGAAGCAAGACCTAACTACATGTGGTCTTCAAGAGACCTATCTCACATGCAGTGACACCCATAGACTCAAAGTAAAGGGTTGGAGAAAAATCTACCAAGCAAACAGAAAACAATAAAAGCAGGGTTTGCTATTCTAATTTTGGAAAAAACAGGCTTTAAATCAACACCAATCAAAAAAGACCAAGAAGGGCATTACATAATGCTACAGTGTTCAATTCAACAAGAAAATGTGACTATCTGGTTGTTATAAATATATATGCACCCAACGTAGGAGCATTCAGATGTATAAATCATGTTCTTAGAGATCTATGAAAAAACTTAGATAACTACACAATAATAGTGGGAGACTTCAACACCCCACTGACAGCATTAGATCATCAAGGTAGAAAATTAACAAAGATATTTAGGACTTGAACTTGACACTGGACCAAATAAACCTAACAGACATCTACAGAACTATCCACCCAAAAAACAACAGACTATATCTTCTACTCATGTGCACATGGCACATACTCAAATCAACCACACAATTAGCCCATAAAACAAGTCTTCACAATTTCAAAAAAACCGAAATCATACCAACCACTCTCTTGGACCACAGCACTATAAAAACAGAATCAATACTAAGAAAATAACTCAAAACCATACAATTGCATTGAAATTAAACAACTTGCTCCTGAATTACTTTTGGGTAAACAAGAAAAGCAGAAATCAATAACTTCTTTGAAACTAATAAAAACAAATACCAGAATCTCAGGGACACAACTAAAGCAGTGTTAACAGAAAAGTCTGTAGTACTAAAGGCCCACATTAAAAACATGGAAAAATCTCAAATTAACAATCTAACATCCCACCTAAAGGAACTAGAAAAACAAGAGCAAACCAACCCCAAAGCTAGCAGAAGACAAGACATAACCAAAAACAGAGCTACACTGAATGAAATATAGAGATGTGAAAAACATTCAAAAGATCAATGAAAGTAGAAATTTGTTCTTGGAAAGAATACATAAGATTGATAGACTGCTAGCTAGACCAGTAAAGAAAAAAGAAGATCCAAACAAACATAATGAGAAATGACAAGGGGGACATTACCACTGACCCCACAGAAATACAGAAAGCTCTCAAAGGCTGTTACAAACACTTCTATGTGGAAAAAAAAAAAAAAAAGAAACTTTAAAAACCTACAAGAAATCGATAAATTTCTGGAAAGATATACCGCCCAAGATTTTACCAGGAAGAAACTGAAACCCTGAACAGACCAATAACAAGATCTGACAAGAACTTGTATTTCTGGTTGGTAGTAATAAAAAGCCTACCCTACCAACCAGAAAAAGCCCAGGACCAGGGAGATTCACAGCGAAATTCTACCAGCTATATGAAGAAGAGCTGGTACAATTCCTACTGAAACTATTCCAAAACATTGAGGAAGAGGGACTCCTCTCTTATGCATTCTATGAAGCCAACATCATCCCAATACCAAAACCTGGTAGAAACACACACACAAAGAAGAAAATTTCGGGTCAATATTCTTGATGAACATAGATGCAAAAATCCTCAACAAAATACTAGCAAACCAAATCTAACACCACAACAAAAAGTTAATCCTCCACAGTCCAGTAGGTTTTATCCCTGGTATGCAAGGTTGGTTCAACATATGCAAATCAATAAATGTGATTTATCACGTAAAGAAAACTAAAAACAAAAACTACATGATCATCTCAACAGATGCAGAAAAAGGTTTCCATAAAATTCAACATTCCTTCACGTTAAAAACCCTCAACAAGCTAGGCATTGAAGGAACATACCTCAAAACAATAATAATTGTCTATGACAAACCCACACCCAGCATCATACTGAATGGGCAAAAGCTGGAAGCATTCCCCTTGAGAACTGAAACAAGACAAGGATGCCCACTCTCACCACTCCTATTCAACAGAGTACTTGAAGTCCTAGCCAGAGCAGTCAGGCAACAGAAAGAAGTAAAAGGTATCTAAATAGGAAGAAAAGAAGTCTCCATTTGCAAATGGATATGATTGTATATCTAGAAAACCTCACATGGTCTCTGCCCAAAATCTCCTAGATCTCATAAACAACTTCAGCAGTTTCAGGATGCAAAATCAATATACAAAAATCAGTAGCATTTCTATACACCAACAATGCCCAAGCTGATAGCCAAATCAAGAATGCAATCCCATTCACACGAGCCACAAAAAAGAATAAAACACCTAGGAATACAGCTAACCAGGGAAGTGAAAGATCTCTACAATGAGAATTACAAAACACTGCTGAAAGAAATCAAATGGAAAAACATTCCGTGCTCATGGATAGGAAGAGTCAATATTGTAAAAATGGCCATACTTCTCAAAGCAATTTATGCTATTTCTATCAAACTACCAATAACATTTTGCACAGAATTAGAAAAAAATTATTCTAAAATTCATATGGAACCAAAAAAGGGCCTGAATAGCCAAAGCAATCCTAAGCAAAAGGAACAAAGTTGGAGGCATCACATTACATGACTTTATACTACAAGGCTACAGTAACCAAAACAGCATGGTACTGGTAGAAAAACAGACATATAGACCAATAAAACAGAATAGAGAGGCCAGAAATAATGCCACACACCTAAGACATCTAATCTTTGACAAAGCTGACAAAAACAAACAATTAGCAAAAAAAAGGAAAGCCCTTATTCAGTAAATGGTGCTGGGATAACTAGCTAACCACATGCAAAAGATTGACACTGGACCCCTTCCTTACACTATATACAAACACCAACTCAAGATGGCTTAAAGATTTACATGTAAAACCTAAAACTACAAAAACCCTAGAAGATAGCCTAGGAAATACCATTCTTGACATAGGTCTTGGCAAACATTTCATGTCAAAGACGCCAAATGCAATTGCAACAAAAGTGAAAATTGACAAACGGGACCTAATTAAAGTGCTTCTGCACAGCAAAAGAAACTATCAACATAGTAAATAGACAACCTATAGAATGGGCGAAAATATTTTCAAACTATGCATCCCACAAAGGTCTAATATCCAGAATCTATAAGAAACTTAAAGTAACAAGCAAAAAAACAAACAACCCCATTAAAATGTGGGCAAAGGACATGAACAGATATGAACACCTTTCAAAAGAAGACATGCATGACGCCAAGAAGCATATGAAAAAAGGTGGCTGGGCATGGTGGCTCATGCCTATAATGCTAGCACTTTGGGAGGCTGAGGCGGATGGATCGCTTGAGCTCAGAAGTTTATGACCAGCCTGGGCAACATGATGAAACTCCATCTCTACAAAAAAATACAAAAATTAGCTGGGGGCCGGGCGCAGTGACTCACGCCTGTAATTCTAACACTTTGGGAGGCCGAGGCGGGTATATTGCCTGAACTCAGGGATTCGAGACCAGCCTGGGTAACACAGTGAAACCCCGTTTCTACTAAAAATACAAAAAATTAGCCGAGCGTGGCGGCATGAGCCTGTAATCCCAGCTACACGGGAAGCTGACGCAGGAGAATTGCTAGAACCCAGGAGGCGGAAGTTGCAGTGAGCCGAGATCATGCCACTGCACTCCAGCCTGGAGTGAGATTCAGTGTCAAAAAAAAAAAAAAAAAAAAAAAAAAAAGTGAGCTGGGCATGGTGGTGAGTGCCCTGTAAGTCCTAGCTACTCTGGAGGCTGAAGTGGAATGATCAGCTGCGCCCAGGAAGCAGAGGTTGCAGTGAGCCAAAATCATGCCACTGCACTGTAGCCTGTGTGGCAGAGCCAGTTTCTGTATCAACAATATATAAATAAATAGAAGAAAAAGAAAACATGCTCGACATCACTAATTATTAGAGAAATACAAATCAAACTACAATGAGGTACCATCTTATACCAGTCAGAATGGCTATTATTAAAAAGCCAGAAAATAACAGATCCTAGTGAGGCTGCAGGGAAGAGGGAATGCTTATACACTGCTGGTGGGAATGTAAATTAGTTCAGCCACTGTGGAAAGCAGTTTGGTTATTTCTCAAAGAACTTAAAACAGAGAAATCTCATTATTGAATATATACCCAAAGAAATAAAATCATTCTACCATAAAGACACATGCACATGTATGTTCATCACAGCACTATTCATCATAGCAAAGACATGGAATCAATCTAAATGCCCATCAACAATAGACTGAATATAGAAAAGGTGGTGTATATAAACCATGGAATACTACTCAGCCATGAAAAAGAATGAGATCATGTTCTTTGCAGCAACCATGGATGAAGCTGGAGGCCATTATCCTAAGCAAACGAACATGGGAACAGAAAATCAAATACCACATTGTTTTCACTTTTAAGTGGGAGCTAAACATTGAGTATACATGGGCACAAAGTAGGGAACAATAGCCACTGGGGCCTACTTCAGGGTGGAGGTTGAGAGGAGGGTGAGGATCAGAAAACTACCTGTCAGGAATCATGCTTATCACCTGCATGATGAAATAATCTGCACACCAAACCCCTGTGACATGCAATTAACATACGTAACAAACCTGCATGTGTACCCCTGAATCTAAAATAAAAGGTTTTTTTTTTTTTCCACAGATCAAAACTAAAAGCTCTTCTTAGGTTTTTCTCTGGATACATTATACGTATCTTTTCTTTTTGAACTAGAGCCTTATAGCTTTGAAAAGTAACTTTAAAGCCAGATCTACTCCCTTTCATCTACACCAACCTCTCCATTATCAACAAGCAGAATCTTGGTGAGGTAAGTTTTAGAATTAAACAGTAATTTTTCTTTTTAAAATTAAGTCATAAATTATTAACATTAAAGGAGTAGATCTCCAAACACAGAGAGGAAGGACAATGTGAAATACTCATAGATGAGAACAATATTATCATTGTTTAGAATTTCAAAGTTATTGCACATCTGTCTTAGTCACTAAAGACACTTCTGCACCAATCCTTCCTTCAGTCATATATTCAGGGCTAAGCACCACTGGAATTCAGCAGTCAAAACTCCTGCCTTCAGGAGCTTACTTTCAGATGAGACACAAAATAAATAAGTAAAATATATGGCACATTGGGGGATGAAAATTACTATGAAGAAAAAGAAAGTAGGGAAAAGACAGCAAGAATTTTGGAGGAGAATTTAACAATAAAATCAGCAGAGTGGGCCGGGTGCGGTGGGTTACGCCTGTAATCCCAGCACTTTGGGAGGCCGAGACGGGTGGATCATGAGGTTACGAGATCGAGACCATCCTGGCTAACACGGTGAAACCCCATCTCTACTAAAAAAAAAAATACAAAAAATTAGCCGGGCGTGGTGGCGGGCGCCTGTAGTCCCAGCTACTGGGAAGGCTGAGGCAGGAGAATGGCGTGAACCCGGGAGGCGGAGCTTGCAGTGAGCCAAGATCACGCCACTGCACTCCAGCCTGGGCGACAGAGCGAGACTCCATATCAAAAAAAAAAAAAAAAAAAAAAATCACCAGAGTGCTCAGGGAAATGCATTTCTGGGGAAAAGTGTCCCAAGCAGGAGGAACAGCAAAGACAAAGCCTCTGGGCTGCTAGCCTGGAATAAAGAACAGCAGAGAGACCCGTGTGGCTGGAGAAAGGGGAAGAGGAGTAGATGAGGGCAATGTTTCTTAAAGTGAGTTCCAATGGAACCTTATTCCTGTTCTCACTTTGGGAAATGATGTACTCTGTTGCCCTTGGAGAATTACAATATCATTCACACATTAAATGCTCTAAAAAAATCCTGCCGAAGGCAACCCATTTCATGTTGATATCCCAACATTTCTCAGTTTTTCTGGACCACAAATCTCTTATGCAGAGATCACCTGTTTTTTGGAATACACAGTTTGAGAAAGATGCTTCTGGTTTATGAAATCTTAGAAAGGAGATCAAGTGTCTTACTCTTCTTTGTATCTGGTTAAAAATATTCTCAGTAAATATTTGTGGAATGGATCAACCTCATTAAGCCACATTTATCTAATGCACACTGTCCTTGTACCTTAAAGGAAGAAGTCAACCCGATTATTTCTAGTAGGTCGTGTTCCTGTGGGCAGTGGGTTCACTTTCAGCCTTCTGTGTAAACCTAGACATTCTCCTTTGCTCACGTCTCTGTCCTCTCCTGGGTAAGTTAGGAAGCCCGGCAGCCTAAATATACTGAGTTCAAGTACTTAGCAGATTCTTCTCTTGCTTAGCCAATTCTATTTTTACTGCAGTCTTGCCCTGAAGTACAATACTGCTCCCAGTTATTAATAAATGAATCTAGTCATCATTTCCTGATTGGGTTAGTCCCTGTATATACCGCTCTATGAGCAAGGGAACCCCAAAGGTGAAAGGGATAAGTAGCGGAACTTGGGGAAACTTCACGCAAACAACAGTCATCCCTCATTCATTTAAAACATACGTAACAGTTAACTTACTTACACAAGATATCTACATTTTAAATATTACTAATTTATAATAAAACAAACAGTGTTTTCAAATAGCCTATGGAGTATACATACTGTTTTTATTTCTAAAGATACTACCATAGCATTTGTTCCTGAATATTTAAGAAATTCGTAAAATAACAGATAATAAGTCCTGAAGAATGATCTCTTGTTAAAATAGTGCTGTGGCTTGGATATCCTTTGTCCCCACCAAAACTCATGTTGAGGTTTGACCCCCCAGTGTAGGGAGGTGGGACCTAATGGGAGGTGCTTGAGTCATGGGGGCAGATCTTTTATAAATGGTTTGATGCCATTCTCTCTCTGGCAATACTGGATTAGTTCTCACAGCAATAAATGACTGTGTTGAAAGCAGGTTGTTATAAAGCCAGGGCACACCTCAGGTTTTGCCTCTTCACATGTGTCTGCTTTCTTTTTAACTTTTGCTGTGTCATGATGCAGCACAGAAGCCCTCACCAGAAGCTTAGTAGATGCTGGCACCATGCGCCTTGAACTTGCCAGCCTGCGGAACTGTGAGCTAAATAAACCTCTTTTCTTTACAAACTACCTAGTGTCAGTATTCTGTTGTATTCTGTTGTATTCTGTCAGTATTCTGTTGTAGCGACAAAGAACTAAGACAGACAGCCATTAACTCCATGAACATTCTTAAAGCATCTAGGGCTAGACCATGGCTCCTTAACTAACAACTGGTTAATTATTTACTAAGACTATACTATTGTCAACTACCAAGGGAATCCATGTTCCCACAGGGAACTGCACTCTTCAGCTGGTGTCATATATACATAGCTTATAAGAAAAGCATCAATTAGTACAAACTTCAGTAGAAAATATCATAGATATTTCTGAGTGTACAGCTATTTCCTGAGTGTACAGCATCAACCCCCTCCCCGCTTCTATGCAGTTTTGCTTTCTGCAGTTTCTGTTACCTGCGGTCAACTGTGGTTTGAAAATATTAAATGGAAAATTCTAGAAATAAACAATTTATGAGTCTTAAGTTGCAAGCTGTTCTAAGTAGTATGATGAAATCTTGCACCATCTGCTCCATCCCACCCAGGATGTGAATAATTTCTTTGTCCAGTGTAGCCACACTGTCTATACTATCTGCCCACTAGTCACTTAGAAGCCATATTGGTTATTAGATCGACTGTGGTGGTATTGCAGTGCTTGTGTTCAAGTAATCCTTATTTTACTTAATAACAATGGTCCCAAATGGGCAAGAGGAGTGATGCTGGTATATTTTTACAATTATCATTAGTTACTGTTGTTAACCTCTTACTGTGCCTAAATTAAACTTTATCACAGGTATGTATGTATAGGAAAAAACAGTATATATAGGGTTCAATACTATCTACAGTTTCAGGCATCCACTGGGAGTCGTGGAACATACCTCCTACAGATAAAGAGAATTACCATACCTGTTCTCACTACACTTAATACGATTGGAAAAATAAACACAGGAGGGATCCACAGTCCTCCTGTACACTTTTGAAATGAGATGCGCTTGACCCAAGATTTTATCTACCATCTTGTCTTCATAAATACCTCCTCTTATTGGTGGGGCACTCTGGCATTTGGAGTCTCCAGGAATTAAGAACCACGATTCAATAACCCCCAGCAGGTCTGAATATTTACTTCCTCATTGTACAGTCACACCTTTAAATGGACAAGTTCCTGTAGGGAAAGCTTTGAGGAAGCTTCACAGTACCAACATATACCTGAGGCCATAGTGCAGAGCCTTTAGAACCTGGCTTTTCCCTCTTCAAAAGTGAAAGGTCTATGAACTATCTTAAACTTGGAAACTGGGAATGATCATGCATCTCTAACACAATGACTGAAGTTGGGCCTCTGCCACCAAGCCTGAGATTTTTTTGCCTATATTTTTCAAGCAGTGTCTTAAAGGTTGTCCATTTATTTTATTTCTAGAAAATCCATGATCCACTAGTCATCACTGTAGAACTTTATAGATAAAAATACTGTAATCACTATTCTGTTCTTATAGCTTATTGTGGTATTTGTTTCCATCTTGTCCCTAAAGCTTAAATTCCACCACCCAGTTTCTACCCCTCTGGGATTCCATTTTTGTTACTGATATCAGGGGACCCAATTCCAGTACAGCATCTTCTACCATCATTTGTGTTTTACTAAGGACAACCACCAGGGAGCTTATGAAGGATGACGATACACCCTGATCCATGCATTTCTTAATGCCATGGTGACAAAAAAATCCTCCAGGCCCAGAAGTGGATGGCAGCAAGTGGAAATTTGGGACATACTCCTTTTGTTGGTGAGTTGTAATACTGAAGCGCATATTACAGGAAAAAGCTGAACATTCTCTTAGCCCAGAGCAACAAACACATGAAAGTCAGAAGTCTCATTAATATAACATTAATCTTTTTTTCCAGTGAGGTAAAATAAGGCATAAATGCACATAATTATTGCCAGCTGATCTAAAGTCAATAAAACATTCTGCTTAAGTGTTTTTCTTACAGAAAAAAATCCTTCAGGCCCCATGGAAGGATATGGTTAGGGGATAGCTGTGAATATTGCATGCACTAGAAGCATTTCAATAATTCCATCTTCCTTAGCCTTCAGAACCCTTTCCTCCATAGCTCTAGTTTTCAAAGTGTAGTTCTAGGACCAGCAATATTGGCATCACCTGGGCACTTGTTAGAAATTCAACTTCTTGGACCTCAGTTTGACCTACTAAATCAGAAACTTTAGGGTAGATTCCAGAAATCTGGATTTTAAGAAGCTTTCCCAAGATTCTGTTGCATACCGAAGTTTGAGAACCAGTACTGTACAGCATGACAGGGAAGATCTATCATTTATACTTCATTAATGGTAGGCTTTTATTGAATCCAGGCTTTCACTGGCCAGTATAGCAGGCTATTGATGCCATTAAAAGTACTTGTACCAGCACATTAAATTCAAAATTCCATGTGAGCACACTTATGGCAGTAAATTTAATTCAATCAAGCCTTATAGTTAATCCTCTTTGAATTAGACCATTAGAATTCTCTCCCATACATGCCCCTCGCACTTTTGACAATATTTGGTGCCATCTTGTAACTCTTTTAAAGACTATGTCCTGACATATTTGAAATCTAGATCCTGTTAGGATATAAATCATAAATTAACCCAGAGGCAATAAAATATAGTGAGGAGATAGGTCCTGAGAAGAATCAGTGTCACCTTGTGAGATTGCTGCCCAAGATATACTTGTGGAAAGACTTCAATTCACAGGAAAGCTGACTTCCTGAAGGCAGGAGAGGGTTTCTTGGACAAGAGAGATTCTCATCATTTGGGATATCAGATTTCTCAGCTTCACACGTGTCTGCCCAAATATCTTCAACCACTCCTTTCCAGTAGTGCCTTTAATTTACTATAAGAGATCTAGTAGAAATGAGCATTTCACTGATGTTCCAGTTCTGAAGAACTTCCAATCAGGCCCAAGGCTTGGGGTTCAGCCATATCTACCTTGCAACTTACAGGAGAGGAGGGACTCTTTCAAAGCTGCCATGGAGGCTCTTTTGATTCTCCATGTGTGTTCTCAACTAAACATTCATAGTTTTCATTTCTTCTTTCTCTGGTTGTAGATCATTTAAATCAGAAGCCAGCTGATGTCACTATATTATCATTCTTGTTTGTTTTTGTTTGTGTAAACATGGCTTTATTTCACTGTTACCCTTGAAGGATATTTTCCTCAAATATCCTTGATGGTATATAATTCTTTTTTAAAATTTTAATAGTTATTGGGGAACAGGTGGTTTTTGGTTACATGGATAAGTTATTTAGTGGTGATTTCTGAGATTTTAGTGCACCCATCACCCAGGCAGTGTACACTGTACCCAGTATGCAGTCTTTTATCCCTCAGCTCCCTCCCACCCTTCCCTCCCAAGTCCCCAAGTTCATTATATCATTCTTATTCCTTTGGGTCCCCATAGCTTAGCTCCCACTTACAAGTGAGAACATACAATATTTGGTTTTTAATTCCGGAGTTACTTCATTTAGAATAATGGCCTCCAGCTCCATCCAAGTTGTTGCAAGGGCCATTATTTCATTCCATTTTTTGGCTGAGTAGTATTCCATAGCATATATATACACCACATTTCCTTTATCCACTCATTGGGTGATGGGCATTAGGTTGGTTCATATTTCTGCAATTGCAAATTGTGCTGCTATAAACATGCATGTACATGTATGTCTTTTTCATATACTGACTTCTTTTCCTTTGGATAGATACCCAGAAGCGGGATTGCTGGATCAAATGGTAGTTCTACTTTTAGTTCTTTAAGGAATCTCCATACTGTCTTCCATAGTGGTTTTACTAGTTTATATTCCAGCAGTGTGAAAGCATTCCCTTTTCACCACATCCATGGCAGCATCTAAAGTTTAAATTTTCTACTATTATTACAGTGTGGTAGTTAACTTTTGATTATAATTATTATTGACTCGTAGTGAGCACTCATTCAGGCCCATTATCCCTTTGCCACCATCTCTGTTAAACATCCATGCCTAGTGGCACTGGGACATCTGCTGGGAAAAAGTTCCCTTTACACTGAAATATCCCAAGAGTATTAAGGAAGGGCTCTCCTGTGTCCCCTACTCTATCCCCCATCAAACACTGTTTGCTTCTGAGAGGGAGGAAGAGGGCTGCAGAGACAGAATGCTGCACAGAACTCTACTTCTCTCCCATCTCTATGACTCAATATTAGAACTCTTTTATCTTGTTGGCAGAACAATTTATGTGCCTGTTCCAGACCTTCATGCCAAGACTGTACACTTCAAACTTCAAAGCTTAAAAAAAAATAGCACATCCTACATAAAGAATTTTCTTCATTCTGGCTTCCAATTTCTGGAAGATCTGCTTACTCTGATTTCTCACACAAGAGCATTGGTATCAGCCTCAGGGGGTAGATTCTGACAGCCTAGATGAGTGAGCACATCCAGACACCAGGTGAAATCTCGTTGAGCCAAAAAAGCCTGGGCCACAAGTTATCCTGTTATTAACTGGCTCCTTAAACACCCTCATGCTGCACTTGTAACCCATCTTCAAGACCTACATTCACATGAATTTTCCTAAAAGACAGGACATCAACTCTTCTCAAAGAAAATTGAGGGCTTGAGTTTCAAAATTGAACAGTCAAAGCCTTTTATATCTGTATTCCTGGTGAAGAGTCTGCTGTTAAACCATGTACTGTCCTGTTTATTGGTTATGTGTATCACTCTATTCAGTATCCTTACCCTGGGTACCAATAAAACAAAATTATTTCATTCAGAGTCACTCCTGGCAATTTTAACTTAGCATCCTTGGATATTTTGTTGTTTTGGCTGTTGTCTTCATATTTCTAATCCCATTAGAAGTTATGATTAAGTGTGCCTGTCTAGCTTCTATTTCTCTTTTTTTATAACCATGTCACTTAGAGTGGTTTTACTGATATATTTCTCCCAGTGAAATTTAATTATATGGGCTCAAGTTTACAGTTTAGAAAAAGCTCATCTGAGTAGCTAACTTTGGCCGAACTACTATGGGAGTCATAAATCCCTACAGCTTGGGCTAAAATCCTTAGGTTAGGAGGCGAGAGAAAAATCATTGTTTCCATTTTTATTCATGCTGTTTGTATCTGATTGTGTCAAGTCTACAATACTTAAAATTGCAAGATAGTAGGGATCTATTGTGTTTGAAAGTTAAGCTGTAATGATTTTGACTTTGTTTCATTTAACACAACAAGCATTTATTTGACACTTGTACTCTAAGGGATATCAAAGTGAGTAAAACAGGATGGATGCTCTTCCAAGAGGGAAGTTTTCTTTTAAAGCAGATAGAAGCAAGTGCTATAGAGTAATAAAACCAAATATGGTGGTAGGGTGGAAGAGGAAAAGCTTCATTTCACCTCAGGGGTCTTAGAAGGCTTTTAGGAGGAAAGAAGATTTGACCTGGCCCTTAAAGAATTGACAAGCACTTCACAGGAAGATATGGACCTGGGACAAAAATATACTTCAACAAAGACAAAGAGTTAATATTCTTCATATAGCAGCACATATATATTACCAGGCAATTCATAATATATGTCAAAAATATAATAAAGTATCAGTGTCTTTAATATATAGTAAGGTTATATGATGTGTTTAAAAAACCCTAAAACCTCCAATATAAAAATGAATAAAAGACATATTTACAGAAGAAATGTATGTGACTACTAAACATGAAATATGTTCAAGCTCACAAGTCATCAAAGAAATACAAGTTCAAACAATTGCAATTTTTAAACCATATGAAATCTAGGAATCTGTTATGAGGAAATAATTGAAGTAGAGCCAAGGTTTATGTGCAATGGTTTCCAACATAAAAATATTCTTTAAAAAGCAGATTGGTTAAATAAGTTATGATATACATTTCTGATAGAATATGCAGTTGATGTAGTTTGGCTCTGTCCCCACCCAAATCTCATCTTGAATTCCCACGTGTTGTAGGAGGTACCTGGTGGGAGGTAATTGAATCATGAGGGCGGGTCTTTCCCATGCTGTTCTCATGATAGTGAATAAGTCTCATAAGATCTGATGGTTTTAAAAATGGGAGTTTCTGGCTGGGCGTGGTGGCTCACGCCTGTAATCCCAACATTGTCGGAGGCCAAGGGGGATGGATCAAGAGGTCAGGAGATGGAGACTATCCTGGCCAACATGGTGAAACCCCGTCTCTACCAAAAACACAAAAATTAGCTGGGCTTTGTGGCACGTGCCTGTAATCCCAGCTACTTGGGAGGCTGAGGCAGGAGAATCACTTGAACCAGAGAGTCAGAGGTCACAGTGAGCAGAGATTGTGCCACTGCACTTCAGCCTGGTGACAGAGCAAGACTCCATCTCAAAAAAAAAAAAAGGGAGTTTCCCTACACAAGCCCTCTTCTCTTGTCCGCCACCATGTGAGATGTGCCTTTCACCTTCCGCCATGATTGTGAAACCACCCCCAGACACGTGGAACTGTGAGTGCATTAAACCTCTTTCTTTTATAAGTTGCCCAGTCTTGGTTTTGTCTTTATCAGCAGCATGAAAACAGACTAATACAGTAAATGGGTACCAGTAGAGTGGGGTGTTGCTGAAAACATACCAAAAATGTGGAAGCGACTTTGGAACTGGGTAACAGACAGAGGTTGGAAGAGTTCAGAGGGCTCAGAAGAAAACAGGAAAATGTGGGAAAGTTTGGACTTTCCTAGAGACCTGTTGAATGACTTTGACAAAAATGCTGATAGTCATATGAATAAGGTCTAGGCTGAGGTGGTCTCAGATGGAGATGAGGAACTTCTTGGGAGCTGGAGCAAAGGTGATTCTTGTTATGTTTTAGCAAAGAGACTGATGGCATTTTGCCCCTGCCCTAGAGATTTGTGGAACTTTGAACTTGAGAGAGATGATTTAGGGTATCTGGTGGAAGAAATTTCTAAGCAGCAAAGCATTCAAGAGGTGACTTGGGTGCTATTAAAGGCATTCAGTTTCAAAAGGGAAACAGATCATAAAAGTTTGGAAAATTTGCAGCCTGACAATGCAATAGAAAAGAAAATCCCATTTTCTGAGGAGAAATTCAAGCCAGCTGCAGAAATTTGCGTAAGTAAGGAGGAGCCGAATGTTAATCACCAAGACAATGAGGAAAATTTCTCCAGGGCATGTCAGAGATTTTGTGGCAGCCCCTTCCATCACAGGCCCAGAGGCCTAGGAGGAAAAAGAGGTTTCGTGGACTGAGCTCAGGGCCCCCATGCTGTGTGCAGCCGAGGGACTTGGTGCCCTGCATCCCAGCCAATCCAGCAGTGGCTGAAAGGGGCCAATATAGAGCTTGGGCCATGGCTTCAGAGGGTGCAAGCTTCAAGCCATGGCAACTTTTCTACATGATGTTGAGCCTGTGAGTGCACAGAAGTCAAGAATTGAGGTTTGGGAACTTCTGCCTAAATTTCAGATGATGTATGGAAATGCCTGGATGCCCTGGCAGAAATTTGCTGCAGGGGTGGTGCCCTCATGGAGAACCTCTGCTAGGTCAGTGAAGAAGGGAAATGTGGGGTTGGAGCCCCCACACAGAATCACTACTGGGGCACTGCCTAGTGGGGCTGTGAGAAGAGAGCCACTGTCCTCCATACCCCAGAGTGGTAGATCCACTGTCAGCTTTCACCATGTGCCTGGAAAATCTGCAGATACTCAATGCCAGTCCATGAAAGCAGCCAGAAGGGAGGCTGTACCCTGCAAAGCCACAGGGGTGGAGCTGCCCAAGACCATGGGAACCCACCTTTTGCCTCAGTGTGACCTGAATGTGAGACATGGAGTCAAAGGAGATCATTTTGGAGCTTTAGGGTTTCACTGCCCCACTGGATTTTGGATTTGCATGGGTCCTTTAGCCCCTTTGTTTTGGCCAATTTGTCCCATTTGGAATGGCTGTATTTACCCAATGCCTGTACCCCAATCGTATTTAGGAAGTAACTAACTTGCTTTTGATTTTACAGGTGCATAGGTGGAAGGGACTTGCCTTGTCTCAGATGAGACGTTGGACTGTGGACTTTTGAGTTAATGCTGAAATAAGTTAAGACTTTGGGGGACTCTTGGGAAGGCATGATTGATTTTGAAATGTGAGGACATGAGGTTTGGGAGGGGACAGGGGCAGAATGATATGGTTTGGCTGTGTTCCTACCCAGATCTCAACTTGAATTCCCACGTGTTGTGGGAGGTATCTGGTGGGACGTACCTCCACCCCTGTGGCTTTGCAGGGTACAGACTCCCTTCTGGCTGCTTTCACAGACTGGCATTGAGTATCTGCAGCTTTTCCAGGTGCATGGTGCAAGCTGACAGTGGATCCACCATTCTGGGGTGGGTCATGAGGGTGGGTCCTTCCCATAATGTTCTCATGATAGTGAATAAGTCTCATGAGATCTGATGATTTTAAAAATGGGAGGTTCCCTGCACAAGCCCTCTTCTCTTGTCTGCCACCATGTGAGATGTGCCTTTCACCTTCTGCCATGATTATGAGGCCTCCCAGCCACATGGAACTGTGAGTGCATTAAACTTCCTTCTTTTGTAAATTGCCCAGTCTTGGTTATGTCTCTATCAGCAGTGTGAAAACAGACTAATTCAGCAGTCATTCAAAGTATTTGTGAAAAACTTTTAAAGACATGGCTAATGATCCACTCTTGAGTGAATAAAGCAGAATATAAAACAGTATCTACAGTATATTCCAGTATATATCTCGATATATATTTACATGTATGTGTGTGTATGCATATGTGCATACAAAAAGACTTGTAGAAATGCACCAAAATGTTTATAATAGTTTTTTCTGGATGGAACTATTGTTAATTTTTTTCTTTATGTTTCATTTTTTATTTCTTCAATTGATCATGTACTACTTTTATCATTAGGAAAAAATAAGCCTTCAAACAAATTTGGTAACTTCTGTCCTTCCCCCATCCATATCTAAGTCAACAAATGTTAGGAACAAAACTGCATATCTGCAACAGTGCTGGGTTCCACCCTGGAATCTGCTCTTCCTTTGGAAAGCTTTTAGCACTCTGTGGCACTTGCCCAGATCAAATTCATATCTGCTCTCTGCTGCTTCTTATTTGATAGACATTTCTCTCAAGGCAAGACCCCTGAATTATCACAGATTTAAGACTTTACTCCTCCACATTGTGAGCCTTTTATCTGAGCATTAACACAAAGAAGAGAAAAATCAGGCTTTGACATTACTTAATAACCAGGAAGTACCTCAGCCGAAACCTTTTTCCTTTAAATTCCAGGCTTCTGTTTATGTAAAACAAATCCATTGCTTGTATAAATCTGAGTTCCATATATCCAGGCTACTTAGAAGGACAGAGATCTAAAATTTGTGAGCAAATGCACTGAAGTCTGACCCTATCAAATAAATTCATCATATATATCAACACCTAACACTTTTGAACCAGAATTAAAGAAATGATAGGGGTACTTCCATCCCTTTGGGGAAACATGGTATCTTGCAAATCAAGGCTAATTTTTTTCACTCTCAGTACAGCTGCTTGATTCCATAAAGGGAAAAAAAAAGCAGATGTTGAATTACAAAGAGAAGAAAACACACTTCCTGCAGAAGGGTGCACCTAAATTATATTACCTTCACAGAAAACAAGAGCAGATGCATTATTAGTATTTGGACAGAGGCCAATATTGGGTAAAACTATGTAGCTGGTAAGAAAGTCGGTATATAACCTCAAGCATAGAAGAGAAATCACTTAATTTACATTATTTCAACTAAGTTCTGCCTTATTTTCTATCCCACTGGAATTAAATTCTATGTGGGTCATTATTAGGCTCTTAATCCCATCCCAGAAACCAGAAGGCATCCGTGGTGGCTGAAGAAAGAGAAATATCTCTTATATCTCTTTTGTCATGAGTGCAGAAGGCATTTTCACTAATTAAGCCTGACATGGTCTGTTAAACTCTCTGCTTGCATGCCTTGAGTAGGACATGGGGATCTCCCAGGAGGCTGGCAACTCTGGTATCCAGGATCTCACCTCTCTAGGCTCATTTTCATGTCAGGCTAGGGAAGTCCCTCCTTGTCTCAACTTCTCTGTGCCATTCTGCTTCTTTTCACAAACCTTATACTCCCTTTCATTCTTTCACAATGAGCTGTGAAGGACCATTACGTACAGAGCTGAAATCTTAAAACTAGGCTTCCCTTTCCTTGAGGTCAGGAAGGGTTGACTCTTCAAAGTCTCCTGGATGGTAAAAAAATTATTTCAATTTCCATTTCTGTGACAGCAAGTAGAAGATAAAACAAAGCATGAGGTGTTTAAATTAACAAGTCAGATCATTCATATTCTGTCCTATCCACTTTACTTTCTTTAATCTTATATTCTTATGTGCTTCACAAGCACACTAGTTCCATGTTATCTGTATCCACACATTCGTTTTCCTTCCTTAAACCATTCGCAGGTGCCGAAGTATACGTACCTTCATGCTCCTTCTTTGCTTAACAGTTGAAGCAACTTCAAAAAGAGATATTATTTTATATTATATCTATATAAATTTTACATTATTTTTGTTATTCCAAAATCTTGATTTCTCACTCCTTCCATTCTCTACTTTCTCTTTTCTTTTTCTAAAAATCATATATATTTATGGTGTACAACATGATATTTGGATTATATGTATTAATTAATTCTGGCTTCTTTTGAGCATCTTATGGAAGTAGGAAGTGCTGTCAGGATAAGAGATCTGGTAGGCAGATGTCTCCCTGCCAGTATTTGTGTCCCAGGATCTTTCTAAAATGCCCCAGAATTCTTCTGTTTTACTAATGGGATCAACTCCCTCAATCCAAGGTAGCAATAAATGGGCCAACAGAGGTATGTGCCTTCTCTTACCCTGACAGTACTGTGCCTTCCTGTAGTAACCCACTGACCTCTCCCTACTCTTAAAATATTCTCCTTCCCTCCTAGGTATAAAGGCCTGGCCTGAAAATGCTATAGCTGAGTATTAGCTCCCATCCCACAAAGCAATTCTCTGCTCAGCCTCAAAAGGTAAACAAATCTCAGCGCTTGAGTGTTTCCAGTACACTACTGTCTGCAAAAAGCATGCCATAAATTACATGTTTAAGACTTTGTTGTTTTTCATATTATTTATAACACTAGTTAAGACTACTTTAGCTGCAAGTAACAGAAACTAACTCAAGGCCAGGTATAGTGGCTCACAGCTATAATCCCAGCGTTTTGGAAGGCCCAGGAAGGAGGACTGCTTGAGGCCAGGAGTTTGAGACCAACCTGAGCAACATAGTGAAATATCACCTCTACAAAAAATTCTTTCGGAAAAATTAGCCAAGCATGGTGGTGTGTGCCTGCAATCCTAGCTACTTGGGAGGCTGAGGCAGGAGGATCACTTGAGGTCAGGAAGTTGAGGCTGCAGGGAACATAATCACATTACTGCCCTCCAGACTGGGTGACAGAATGAGACCCTGTATCAAAAAAAAAAAAAATAGTGTGGGGACAGGTGAGGACAGAAGCCAAGAATCAGCAAACACCCATGAATCTCTTTCATCCCCTTTTCAGCTTTGTCAGTGTATCTGCTGACTTCTTGTGTCTTGGCACAGCTTGTTTTTCGCTTTTTCACTCACAGAAGCTCTTGTTTACAGGAGTTGTGTTTTTTTTTTTTTTTTCTGTTTTTGGCTGTTGTTTGTATTAACAGAATCTAAATAGTTATTTTTAAAGATTCTTGCTTAAATACCACATTATTCAGAAGCATTTGATTTATTGAATCAAGAAGAGTCCAAATTTGGAATCTTAAATAATTTGTTCCATTTTTCACCAAAACTTTTAAAAATAAAAACTGAAAAAACAAACAAATCCTCAAATGCAGCAACAATAGGCTTGGATTTGTTTCTTCCACCCATACTGAATTCTGAACAAAGAACATGCGATTACACAGGCCAACTCCACAGTGCTTTCATAGATGACCGATTTCACCATTATTAAATGGCATAAAGAAGTGAAACGAGCTAACTAAACAGGGGAAACATAACTTTGATTGGCACCTCTCATTAGTTCAAGAAATCCAAACAGTGGAATCAGAGGGAAGCCAACTCTCCATTAAAAGCAGGTCTCAAAAGCAAGTCTCCTCCCTCCCAGCTGTTGCCAAGAGAAGAGGAAGATGCCCAGAGCAGGAGGGAGCAGCCTGTTGAGTACTGGAAAAAATATTTGGGAGGATTATTTTTCTTCCTCACATTCAATTACTGTATTCCCAGGCCTCTTTTTGTTTCTTTACACAACCATCTCAGAAAGTGAAATTTGCTTAGGGGTCTGGAATTTACCCCTAAATATCCCAATAAGCTCTTCTTGGGCTGAGCTCTGGAGAGCCTGCTGCAGCACAGGGCTTGATGCAAAGCAATAATGAGGATGCATCTCATGAACATTAATTGGAGGAAAACACAAAGTAAGATGATTTATGTGAACAGAGAAGACAAGGGGAGAGAATCTACACTGTGCTATTGTGTGAAGAGACCGAGGGCATGATTTAGAAACCAAGGTTGAAATGCAGCCTGAAAGGGCTTTCACCCAAACTCCTGAAGGCAGCTTTAAGGCCACATCATTCATCGCCTTCCACTTAAGTGTCGCATTCAAGCAGTTTCTTTCCATCCTGTGCAATGTCATGAAATAGAAAAGGCTATATTTCACAAATTTAAAATTCAAATACCTTTTGAAACATTCTACACTAATACATATTAGATGTTTCTATCAACTCCCATTTTCTATTCATACACTTGAGGTTTCCATGACAAGTACTTACAGACTTCTCAACATACAAGCTATTCTCTCTGAGCCACATTGCAGGTGGGAGGCTGCTTAGCCGGTGGTTAGGTCTGTAAGCTCCAGAACAGGACTGCCTGATTCACCCTCCCAGATCCTTCATTTAACCTAGGTAAGATATCTGAACTTTCTGTGCAATAGTCATGTCATCTTAAAAGTGGGAACAATAATAGTGCCAAATTCACAGGAGGATCAAATGAATTAACAATAATTCCTTAGACAAGTACCTATCATACCAAAAGCTTGTGATGATCTTGGATAGTGCTATTATAATAGTTATAAGATCAATGTGAGTTTGACATCTATGAGGAAAATTTAAAGCCTAGATAGTGCAGAAAAAAAACTGGATCTTGATTTTTGAAGCTAAAGATGGCCTTTCACAAGTTACTATGCAGTACAAACCTGGTCAGATTAATATTTGAACTACGTTCAGGGCCATCTTAAAGAAAGCAGGAACTCTTGTGCTGCTTTCAAGGTCACTATATTAGCAAAACAAACATCTTGGCTTTCTGCTTTTCCATGACCACAACTTCTTGTAGCCTTGAAGGACAGGATGAAGCATGCCCTTCACCAAGTCATCTTGGATCTCTTGCCTCAATAACCCAGTTCTGCAGCTGGACACAAGCCTACTATTTTTTCCTCACTTTCTTAGCAAAGATAGATCTGCTGTGCTGATAGCCTATAAAATTTCAATTTCCTCCAGTATTCAAATACTTTAGGCTTGCAAGAGTATAAATGACATGTTTTTAAAAACAGAAATTCAGAAAGCATCAAGTTACTGATACAGAAAGAAGGAGCTCCAAACACCCTTAGTTATCCAAAAAGCCAACAGATTCTAGATTTGAAAGCTCTCTTGCCTTTTACTGCATGGAATCAATGAAGGAGTATTTTCATGAGTTATGAAGCCATGTGACATGTAAATTCAGTAAGAGTAAGCACCAGAAAAGGAGTTTGGAGTAAATCCATGAAATCTCCCTATGAAAAACATGAAACCTTAAGAGAAAATGATATTTATTAAGATTTGCATCTTGGTCATGAAATATGAAATTTAATTTCTAACAATAAAATAAACTATTTTTATATTACACTACAATTTTTTAAAATTTCAGTTATGCACAGGCAAGAACTTAAAGAGAACAGATAAAAATGAAAGCATTAATATTTTAGAGGGAAAGATTGTCAGAGGACAGTTTTCTGCTTTTGGTTAGATTTTGTCAGATTTGGACAATAAATTTTAAAAACAAAACTATAAGAAAATATTATTTTCTTCTTATTAAGTTAAATGTTGCTTAAGGCATTCCATTATAAAGAATTGAATTTACATTTAACTATAAACATTTTAATGATGATCATTAAAGCCATTCTAATTGAAAACAGAACTAAGAACTTGTAATAGTACGGAAGAGTTCAAAAAGTACCCTCATAAGAGTTAAATTTAGCTCATGATTTTAGTGGGGTTTTTTTTAGGCTGCAAGTACCTCCAGGACTCTAGTCATTCAAGAAAAAAAGTGACCTGTCAAAAGTAGAAGTGCATCTTAATTGCTTCAGGACTAGAAATAACTTATAAAATAAACATTTTTGGTTTCCAGCAATTAACATGGAAACATCTATTTTAAATGCTCTAAATTGCCATGTCATTGGTCAGAGCTGTTATAGTCAGTAAATAAACATCGAGAATAAATACAATACATTAGGACTTCAGAAATATTAATCCACTCAAAAGCATGGGAAACAGCCAAGAGATAAATCATACATCAGTAGAGAAAAGTGATTTTTCTCTCTATCTCTTAAATTGAAATGAACCTTCAGCCCTGGACTTCTTTCTCAGCCACATAGTAATGTCTTATGTCAGAGTCTTCAAACCTGCCAGGATGAATGGGAAGATTAGTGAAAATGTGTGATTACTAAATAAATTAGAATGAGTGCTACCCATTGAATATTACCAGCATGTTATTGCCATAACTGCAATTGTCACTGTTGCACTGCAAAGACAGTACCAGCTCTATCTGGGGACTCAGGTAGACTTTACGGCTGAGTTGGAAAATGGGTTTCCTCCCATATACCAGTACCCCAGATGATGGCTGCTGGAGGACTCTGCTGAGAGGAATTGTGAGTTCACCTCCATAATTAATTGGTGATGCTTGCCATGAGCATGAGGTGCTGTGAATATGTAGTGGAGGGAGGTGTAATTATGGCTCAAGGGCACATAAAGAGAAGGCGACATCCTCAAGCAATGCCTAACTACAGTTCCCCCAATGTACCCTGTTCTTTCTTTGTGCCTTCGCTTGTGCTATTTCCTTTGCCTGATACATCCTCCTGGGTCTGGCTTCATTGCTGAGTAGCTCTATGAGTTCCAGGTAAAAATGGAAATGTGAGTAGAGACACACAATTCTCCCCTTTCTGATCCAGTTCAAAACAATTAAGGAAATGAAAAAACAGGGGTGAAGCATACATCAGTACTGAAAATGAGACTTTGAATGACCAGGAATTTCATCTGGTATATATCTGTCAGATACAAAAGTAGGATGGGTCCAGATTGAAGGACAGCACAGAGTCTGAATATGCAACTCATCACACTAAGTAGTGTGATCTTTCAGAAAATTAGGTGGAAAAAAGTCTTACATATCACTCCTTGGTTGGAAAGGCAAAAGCAGGCTATGCAAGAGATGAGAGAGGTTGGAGAGACATTTCAGTGTGTCTTGTTTATAGTGTTGGATGAGAGGGTGGTTGCAGGGCGGAGGAGGTAACCTAGGCTAAGGGCAGCTTTACTGAGCAAAGAGCCAGCAGTGGAAAGGGTTGCACAAAGCAACTAAAGCATAACTATTATTTGGGCCAAACTATGTTGAAGGGCTAGGAGCCAAGCAGACTGGATCTGTATCAAACTGTGACACTTATTTCTCCCCACAGAAAACTTCTGTTTTAAAAATAAAAATAATATTAAAGTTAAGGAAAAGCAGAAGTGCCTAAAATAGAAAGCCCCTCCAACTCCTTGCTTAGCATACACATGTACCCACCCAATAAATTTTCCAAAGATCATTTTTTCATGGTCTTATATTGCTCCAGATATGTTTGGTAAATATGCAAATCTATACTCACATATTTATTTTTCCTTCATGTGGTGTAATATATTCACATATTTAATAGATGGATTCATACTATTTTGGAATCTGATGTTTTTACTCAAAATACACTTTGGAGAGCTTCCCTTGACAGCACATTTGGATCTTTTCATGGCTGTAGAGTATTTCATTGCATGAATGTGCCATGATATAACTAATTTCTTTTTTTTGTTTTTTGTTTGTTTGTTTGTTTGAGACAGGGTCTCACTCTATTGCCTGGGCTGGAGTGCAGTGGCGCAATCTCAGCTCACCACCATCTTGACCTTTGTGCTCAGATGATCCTCCCACCTCAGCCTCCCAAGTAGCTGGGACTACAGGCACAAGCCACCATCCCCAGCTAATTTTTTTGTATTTTTTTTGTAGAGACAGGCTTTCGCCATGTTGCCCAGGAGGGTCTCAAACTCCCTGGCTCAAACAATCTGACCACCTTGACCTCCCAAATTATTGGAATTACAGGCATGAGCCACCATGCCTGGTCAATCTAAATAATTTCTAGTTTTTGTATGTTTAAGCTGTTCCCAATGTTTCCTCAAATATCAACAATGCTGCTATTGTATGTGTGTGATTATTTCTAATTCATGTTTTCCTAAAAGTAGAGTTGTTTGTTCAAAGAGCATGCACATTTAAAATTGTAATTGATATTGTCAAATTTGTATCCCCATTCGTAATACACACAATATAGGAGAGACCTTTTCCCACACCATTGGCAATACAGGAATAACATCAACCTAAATGTTTAATAGCAGAACACTGCTTAAGGTAACTGTCATATCTATATGAGGAAATACATGCAGCTATTTAAAATTATGATGTAAAGAATACTAATACAAGAATACACTAATGATATATTAAGGAAAGTAGAAAGATGCAAACAATAATATGTGGTATAATACTATTATTATAAAACCTTTCTGAGCTTCTGTTTCTTCATTAATAAAATTAGGATAATAATGCCCATCCTAATTTGTTAAGAACAAAATAAGATCGGCCGGGCACGGTGGCTCATGACTGTAATCCCAGCACTTTAGGATGATGAGGCAGGCGGATCACAAGGTCAGGAGATCGAGACCATCCTGGCTAACACGGTGAAACCCTGTCTCTACTGAAAATATAAAAAATTAGCCGGGCCTGGTGGTGGGCGCCTGTAGTCCCAGCTACTCGGGAGGCTGAGGCAGGAGAATGGCGTGAACCTGGGAGGCAGAGCTTGCAGTGCGCCGAGATGGCGCCACTGCACTCCAGCCTGGGCGACAGAGCGAGACTCCATCTCAAGAACAAAATAAGATCATTTTCATGAAAATAGGTAAACTATAAAATCTCTGACAAGTATAGAACGCCCTAATTGAAACTAATGCTGTCATTTTCCCAAAAGCTCTATGTCAACGGCATAGCACAGATCAAACCCACTGGGCTTTGAACATATAAGACCACCCAGAGGCTCAGTTAATGGAACACAGTTTTCACTCTGTGCATAGGCTGCCTGATAATACTGGCAAATGTGGGGACCCTGAGCACTTCCAGACACCATATGGAACAACCTGCACAGATTTGCATAGGGTGTGAATTTTTTTCCCAAGAGCTCTCAAAGTCTTCTTTTTCTCACAATTTCAACCTACCACTTTTACCTGCTCACCTTTTCCATAGAACTTACCCCTGACAATCCAAATCTGGAATTGTTTTCTCTTTTCTAACATTCGTCTATACACCTGAACTCTCAGTCACCCAATGCTTTGCACAATTATGTTAACGCGTGATGCAAATATGTCAGCTTTGAGTCAGACAGATTCAGTCAAAATCTCTGTCCTTCCTGGGTCCCATTTAACCTACATAATCTTAGGCTATTTAACCTCTCTGGGTCTTGATCTCTTCATCTGAAAAATGGGGATAATTGAATTTATCTTCGAAGATAATGAATGTAAAGTACTTTACACTGACACAATATAAGACTGCAATGTGTTGATATTGTTATTATTTCTATTAGAATATATGCTCCTTATAAGCATTGACTAGATCTTATCTTCACAAGATTCAGTAGATAATATTTATTTCTAAATGAACTTATCTAGATTGATGTATCTTTTATAACTTGACCAAGTATTATTTTATTCAGACAGCAACTTTTTGTGTAGGTCCATAAACTCACAGTAATATAATAAAACATAAAAGATTAAAAATGAGAAGGCAAATATTTACTTGGGGCTACATGGTGGGAGGAGGAAAGTTGAAGTAGGAGGGAACATGTAAGAGAAAAAGAATACAAATGCTTCTCAAGAAAAACATGCCCAGACTTAAGACATCATTATCCAGGCCACAGAGTGTAAGACAGAGAAAAAAATAACATTTTCACAGCAGAACATAAAACATCAAGGGCTGATATATTTTACATATATCATAATCATAAATATATGTACATATTTAACTTCACAGGGAAAAAAAGCTCAAGTTGAACACTTTGGCATTTGTATCACATTATGAATATTTCCCAGATATTGTTCTTCCCTCTCAATCAACTGAGAAAGTGTCATTCAGAGTTTAGGTCTGAACAAAATGTCTGGACTAAAATTTGACTTAATGGCATCCAAGAGTCTCAAAGCAGTTTGCACTGAGTGAAGCAAAACAACACCCCCGGTCTCCAGGGTTTTTATACTCACAGGAGAGGCACTGAAGCACATAGTAAAATTTGTGATGAAGGTTCTCAGTTTCCAATTAACCCCAAAGACATCCTTGGTTTCATATAGCTCTACTTACATGTTTTTAGCCCAATCACAAAATAAACAACTTGCTTGTTATAAAACAACATTTCTCCTTTGTGGCTGGTAACAAGCTGCATCTGGGCAAGGCTGTTAATTGGCAATTTTAAAAACACGTGGGGCCAACAAGGTCTCCTAAGCAGTGATCAGCAGACATGATATATAATGGGAAAGGGAACATTGGGGATTAATAATAGAATGTGTCTATCTTATCATATTTTTAATGGGATGCATTTCAGAGAGTAAACAACATAAACATTCCATCTCCTTATTCACAAAAAGCACAAACTATGTTGTAATGCTCTGTACTTAATATGAAATAAGTTTTGGAATATATAGCATATGAAGTTATTTTAACCCCACTAAATACTTTCATATGAAACTACCCAAGGAACTTAAATTCATTAAGCTTATTGAATTTTTTAGTTTTCTTAGTTAAATGATATTTCAGATGCAGGGAAAACTAAATTTACAAGTGACTTCTTTTATTACAGAATTTCGACACCACGTTGGGTAGGGGCTCAATATTTGAGTTCCTAGTTACTAGCCAATAATCAACTGTAAAGAATACAGCTGATGCACTCTGGTTACACTCAAAAGCTTCATTCTTCCTAGTAAGGACTGATAACATTATGGGGAAGGAGCAGCAGAAAAAAGGAAAGCAGAACCCTTCCACCTCGTAAGGAGTCAGTGGTGACACGCAGGCTTAGCATTCCTCACACCAGAGTATGCCTGGGTTCCGCTGCTTGGTAGCATTGCTGCCAAAAATTTCACAGCCTGAACATGATAATGCCTAGAAAAGTCATAGGATAGGAAAGGTTATATGCCCATCTTTCAGAGCCATCCTGGCCTACCCAAGGTGTTTGAGTAGATTCTCCTTTCATAGAAAAATCTTGGGAGACAATTATAAAGGAGGAGCCATCTTCCCAACACCTGGCACTAGCCATTGCCTGAGGGGAAAATTTGGGATAAGGATGCATTTTTATTTACATTAAACATTTTGAAATTTAAAAAATTCATTTCAAATATGTGTAAGATTTTCACAATTGAGCCACATAAACTTCATTTTGTTCTAAAAATTTTTAATGGTAATTTCGAAGGTACATTATACACAAAGCATTTATTCATGCCAAAATATCTAAAGGAAAATAGATTCAAATCAGAGATCACTATTTTTACACTTACCTATTTCCTGTAGGTTTGTTGCTCTACAAGTGAAATTTTATGAAATCACATTTAATTTTCATATTTTAAAACTATGCATCACATTAACTTGCAGGACTACAATTTTGTATATTCAAGATTTAGAGAATAAACATCTTTACTGTATAAATTCAGCATACTGCTTTCTGCTGTCATTTTCTTCTTATCACCTAAATATTGAATATAATTATGTTTTAAGGTTAACAAAGTTGAAGTTGAAATTGAGCTATTTCAAACATAACTAAATTACTAATTAAGTCTACCCATGAAGTAACATTTGGCAGAGACTGTACTTGATAAAATATTCCAATAGTCTGCACTTTAGAAAATTACAAGAGAATTCATGGCTACCCTAGAGAATTCAACAATTTGTCTGCCTGTATGCATAGAATTCTATGGGAAGATCTTTAAGGATCCTTTTGAGCATCTGAATCAATAAAACCTCAGGAGTGGAAGCAAACCATGAATTTCTCACATCCATTGGGATCACATAGCACAGCCCATGTGTTAATTAATACATTCAATCTGGCCTTCTCATCACAATGAGGAAGTCTCTGAAAGAGCCAGCAGCTTTCAAAGCCTATTAATAAATTAACATTTGATGAGTTATATGAAGATGGTATGACGCTATATACACAAGGTATGATGTTAGGTGCCAGAGCACAGGAAAGATGGATACAGTTGTCATCCTGAAAAAGCACAGAGAGTGGAAAAAGATTAATAAGTACCCCTTTCAGATTTGCTACAAGAAGCAAAGAGCTACACAAAAGATATCACATATATAAAACAAGCAAATTTTCTCTTTATACACATATGCATACAATATATGTGTATGATAGATCTCCAATCTATCGTAGGAGAAAATTGAGTTGAAACTACAAAAATAAACAGCTACATGGATCACACACACATATATTTACATGTGCACAAACACACACGTGTGCAAAACACAACAAGAAGGCCATATGTTCCCAGTAGAAATATAAAGTTGCTTTTTCTTTATATTGCCATACTTTATAAATATTCAAAATTGGCTATTAGTCTATAATTGGAAAAATCATTATTAAAATATAAAATAATCTTAAATCTGGACTTTGAATTTTTTTCATATTTTTAAAAGTTCATCTGTCATTAAGGGATTAGAAAGCACATTTCTAGTCTAGCAATCAAATAAAAATGTGTAGCTAGTAGAATAGATCCTGCATTTTAGACATCATATTTAATCTATCATATTAACATGATAAAAGGAAAACAGAAGATAATGTTACAATTTGTATTCTAGTCTAAAAGCTTTCTGGGCTTCCAGACACTATGATAATGAATACTTTAAATGCATGAATGAACCAAAATTTAATGTAAAATCACAAGTGCTTCTATCACAAATACGACCAGCTGTGTTTAGAATTTATGTCTTGATATTTTCAAAAACCAACAAATTTAAATGGACTATAGGAACTAATCACTTCCACAACCCATTTCCTGTGGCCAGTGACAAAGAAACATTCACAAATAAAGCCAGTTTTATTTACTCTTATTGTCTTATTCAACAAACCTTTAAAAATATTTGTTAATTGCCAGTCACTATGTTGAACATTGGGTATTCAAAAAGTAACACTTCAAGAGACACTTTGCATAAGTTATCCAAATGGCCAACGAGCAAATGAATAGGTGTTCGGCATCATTCCTCATCAGATAAATACAAATTAAAACCACAGTCCATATCTATCCAAATGGCTAAAATAAGATTGGCCATACCAAGAACTGGTGCAGCTGTGGAGCAACTGCAACACTCATTAATGGTGAGAGGGAGAGTAGAATGCAACAACCTTGGAAAACTATTAAACTTTTTTTCTTTTCTTTTCTTTTTTTAATTGAGACAGGGTCTTGCTATGTTGACTAGTATGGTCTTGAACTTCTGGCCTCAAGCAATCCTCCTGCCTCAGCCTCCCAAAGTATTGTGATTACAGGTGTGAACCACCATGCCCAGCCAGCAGTTTATAATAACGTAAAAACTGTGCACACTTATGACCCAGCAACTTCACTTCTAGGTATATACCCAAGAGAAATGAACGTATGTGTCCACAGAAAGACACATATAAGACTGTTCCATTTACATGAAGTTCACAGGCAAAATTAATCTACACAATAGAAGTTAGAACAGTGGTTACCTGGGGCGAGGCTGAGGCATTACTGACTGCGAATAAGCAGGAGGGAATGTTCTGAGATGACTGAAATGTTCAATACCTTCCTTTAGGTAGTGGTTACAATGGGTATATACATAAGTAGGAAGTAACTGAGCTGTACACTTATAGTTTATGTATTTTTCTGAGTGATAATTATACCTCAATTTTTTAAAAATAGCATGGTTAGGTCCCTACCTTCAAGAAGTTATAACACGAGTGAATTAACAGCCATACAATGTGATATGCACAATGATATGCTTAGTGAACAGTGTCCATGAAGCTCAGAGGAGGAAACAATTCCGTCTGGAGACGGCTCAAAGGTACCGCAAGCAAATGTGGAATTGGTGTTTAATTATGACCTTTATGCCAGGAAAGTATCTCAAGAATATCACCATTTTCCTATTCCCTGGTATATTGGAATCATTTTTAAAAATCTAACTGAATATTAATTCTAAGCAGCCCACCATTGGCATTGTAGGCATTATTGCTATATATTTAATCTTCACTCACTATGTCCTGTCACACAGTCCAATTTACTCCAACATATGCCTATCAGGTTCTTAGCATCCCTGATGTTGGGGTGATGGGACAGGCACAGAGAGAAGTAAAACAAAATTCTGGCCTGCAAGGAATTTGTAATTTTTCAAAATACCTCTAATATCCATCTTTTCTCCATTTCTACTGACACCATCTAAGACCAGTTCTTGTTCCTGCAACAACTGAACGAGTCGAAATAAATTACGACCCCATCTTCCTGCTTTCCAGCACTTTCACAGCCCCAATTATCCCATGCATACTATTCTCATCAATTATTTTTGATGTTCAGAATGGCTCGGGAGCTTCCTGGGGCCTAATGCATCAATTGTAAACTCTTCAGCATGGCTTATCAAGTCTTGCACAATTTGGTTCCCCCAGTATTGCTCCAGAAAGAGTAACGTCTACTAAGTGGCAGTGACACTGTAAAGACACATGAGAGAAAAACAATTCTTAGCTTACATGTGCTTTGAACTTTTTCATTTTTAATGGAACACCTTCAATTTATTATTTAAAATGTGTTATATTAATTGTAGTATGATACAGGCTGGATTCTGTCTATGTGGATCTGTTATGGTCTGAAGTGTTCATTTATTCATTCAAAAATCATTTACTGAGCCGGGCGCCGTGGCTCACGCCCGTAATCCCAGCACTTTGGGAGGTCAAGGCAGGCAGATCACAAGGTCAGGGGTTTGAGACCAACCTGGCCAATATGGTGAAACCCCATCTCTACTAAAAAGTACAAAAATTAGCTGGGTGTGGTGGCGGGCTCCTGTAATCCCAGCTACTCGGGAGGATGAGGCAGGATAATCGCTTGAATCCGGGAGGCGGAGGTTGCAGTGAGTTGAGATGGCACCACTGCACTCCAGCCTGGGTGACACAGCAAGACTCCAACTCAAATAAATAAATAAATATCATTTACTGATCAATTTCTCTGTGTTCTATATTAATGAAATACAGAAATATAAAAGACCAATCTACTGTCAAAGAGGGAAACACCAAGATCAAAAACATATACATAGAGTTTTTCCTTTTTTTACGCTGCATAAAATCCTTCTTCCCTCCAGGGGTACCCACAATAGCACTCCCTGGGGCAGCTGTAATTTCCAAAAAGAGATACATGGAGTGGGATGCTGAAAAGTGTCCTGAAACACATGCCCTTGCATTATAAAATGTTAAGAGAAAAAATAAGGCAAAAACTTGAGTCAGTCTGGTGCTTTCCTCTGTAGGGCCTATAAGGATACATGTTTCTTCCCTCATTGAGTCAGATTTTAGGATCATAGTGTCCTTAGATACAAGATTCAAATCATTTTCAAGAGCCTAACATCATTATTTTAAAACAAGGCATTGCCATTTTAAGCAAAACAGATTATGTAAATGTCAGTATATTTTAAAACAATCGAATTTCTCTTTAGCTAGGAACCATTCTGTAAGAGTCTTTTTTCAGCATCTAAGGTTGGTATTGTTGTATACTAGAGAAGCCAAAATTCAGTGACCAGTTTTACTTTTCTGCCAAAAAGCCTGATTATTTTTAAACATTCCTGATAGACATTTTGCATCTCTTTTTCTACTCTGAATTTGAGTCGCAGCCTTCTGGCAATATGATGTTTTCAAGCACAGATTCGATATGTATAAGCCATCCGTTTTTCTGAAGATTTATAATCGGTAATTTTAGAAGGATTCCGGCCTTTATCACATCTTAGTTTAATGAAACATCTATGCTAGTATTTTCTAAAGTTCTTTTGGAAACAAAATCTCCTGAAAGAGTTCCAGCCTGTGAAAGTGAAAAACTCATTTAAATAATCAGTTCCGAACAACATTTCTGTTTATGTTAAGAATGCTGCTCTGATATTTAAAGTGGTTTAAGAAATCCAACCAGTGAATATAAAATTAAGCATAATTTTCTCTCCTCTAAGAGAGCACGGAAGCTCCAGAGAAACTGGCAACTCAGAAGATGTGTGGCACCGTGCCTGCTCCAAGGAGTAATGCTGAATGCTTTTGCATTCAGGTTTTGCAAAAACTTCATGCACTTCAGAACCCATGCTTACTAACTGAATTTTCAAGCTTCTCTTTTCCCCTTTCTTGTGGAAGCCCAACTTCCTGTGCCATCATTGAGCATACTGAGGCTCCCTGATCTTTCTCAAAATTCTACTAATAAGCCAAATGTACAATTTCAAACAAAGAAAGCCATTTTCTGGTCCCAAGGCTAGAGCTTTGAAAGTGTGGAAAGTTCAAAAGCTTAAGTTTTTTATTTGACTCCTTTTGGCTCAAATGTTGAATGGTCATTTAATTATTTTTTAAAAATGTATCCTGTTATTTCACGGGGTAAAAAGGGAACTTCATGAGACTCAGGAAGACAATACCCAAGCAAATGTCTGGGCATTAAAGATTGGATACAGAGAAGGATCTTTCAAAACACCTAGGAGAGCTCTTAATTTACTGATGCTCTGGTTTCACTCACCAAGGTACCATTATCTGTGTCTCAAAGGAAGTGCAGGTTAGAGAGCATGTGGGCCCAGGCCTCTTTGATACAGGGATCACCTTCTGTGGGTTGCTCTCCTTCCAGGCTAAAACCCATCATCTTCGAGGGTTGGAGGGTGTGGGCCGTGGTGGATCCTGCGGGGTCAGCTCCTAGGTTAAAATGTAGGCCCACTTTGGGGGATCCAACCTCATCTTTATGGCAGGTTTTCTTACCGTGGAGTAGGAGGTCTCATACCAGCAAGGACAGAAGTTTTGCCTGTTTCTTTCACAGAGGAGTCTAGTAGGGTAACATCAATCTTTTTCAGCTGTTATTCCACATTTTTTAAAACCACAGTCATCTTTTTGCCTTACATCTTTTTGCTTCACCCACATTTGTTGAAAAACTTTAATGGGTGGCCAGTACAGCTATAAATTACTCTGACTCTTAATTCCATTTTCTTCATAAAATTCAACAATGACTCATTATGGTTTGAAATGTTTATTCAGGATTAGTGAGAAATTACAGCTGGTTAGACAGCCAGAGGGTCTTTTTCATTACAATGAGAAATAAACATTGAATTCTGAGAGTAACAAGCCATGTACTGCCTTGAAACAAGCATGGCATGAATCTGATTTCAGCAAACTCTGAAGCCCTTATTCAGGTTAAAGTGAACCAAAAATGTAGCAGCTCAGGGCTGTGTGCAATTTTAGATCGAGTGTCCTCATTATAGGGTAAAAATAGAAATATCTAGGTAATATTACTGTGTTGTTCTGAGGTAAAGCAAGGAAATGAGCCTCTGTGACTTCAGTTTCTTCTGGAATCCTTCTGAGAATAAGATGTTTATTAAGCTAAGTATACAACATGATGAATGAGGAAGGATAAATGATCGGCTAAATTGTATACTACATTGAAAAAAATAAACACGAAGTTGGAATTTTGAAAAAGGAAAATTAGATTGCTGGGAAAGAGAGGAGTCTGAGTCCTGGAGGAGGAAAATAGCTTAATCTCCTTTCTCCATCCTCTCTGACATATCAGTGAAAGTAAATCAAGACTGCTGCAGATATGTGCATTACTTTAAAACCTTTTTAGCTGTATCTTCATCCCTGGCTTACCCTGCCTCAAAACTATCATTTTCCTCTTTTATTTTTAGAATAAGTAAAAGTATTAATATATGCAAATAGGATTCTTGAAAATCCAAGGAAAAATTCAAACCACCTTCCTCAAATTCTTGACAACGTTTTATGTCTTCCTTTTCAAAAAGAAACCTACCTTCCTTCTCTCTCTGACAATGAGGAAGGACCATTGTCAGAAGATAAAGGATAAACTTTTGCTGCTCCACCTTCACCTTTTGACCAAAGATGTTTTTAATACTGTTGTGTCCAATTGCTTTGTCTCATTCTTTGATGTTTCAAGTAGGCCAGAACAAAATCTAGACCAGCGCCTCCCAGCTTCCTTCCAAATCCTAAATTAATATAGCAGGGAGTGTGGGGGAGGCTATTTTTCATTTTTCATACCCATAATTGTTTGAAGGGGCACTGTATGGCCTCCAAGTTCTGACTGATAGGGTGTCTGTTTAAAAAGACATTCTATCAGACTGGGTACAGTGGCTTACGCCTGTAATCTCAGCACTTTGGGAGGCCAAGGCAGGTGGATCACCTGAGGTTAGGAGTTCACGATCAGCCTGGCCAACATGGTAAAACCCTGTCTCTACTAAAAGTACAAAAATTATTCGGGTGTGGTGGCAGGAGCCTGTAATCCCAGCTACTCAGGAGGCTGAGCCAGGAGAATTGTTTGAACACGGGAGGCAGAGGTTGCAGTGACCTGAGACCCTACCATTGTACTCCAGCCTGGGCAACAACAGCAAAACACCGTCTCAAAAAAAAAAAAAAAAAAAAAAAAAAAAAAGACATTCTATCACAATCAGCTGGGAAGGAGAGAGTTCAGGAAAGCCCCTATATGACGTCTGGCCACTCAAATCCCTCTCACTCAAAACTGTTAGGTATGGGGTTGGGGGTAACATGTACATTTGCTAGAATCTCAGGTCTCTCTATGAGACCAAACCAATAGGATTAGTTAATTCTGCTTGAAGTCAAAGTCAGTAGAAACAATATTTGAACTGACATAAAGAATAAGAAGGGTTAAATATGGCTAGATATTTACTCGTGTTTTAATTATTATTGTTAAAACCAGATGTGTAAGTGATAGAACTGGAGAAATAATTTTGAAAACTTTAAGTGCTGTTAACAAAGAGTAGAATAGAGGTAATGTACCAGTATTGCCTCTGTGATGGGACTATAGATGCAAGTCAGGAGGTTTAAGTGATGGCAGAGGCTAGTTAGATGGAAGAAAACAAGCACAGATGTCATATTCCTTTTCTTATGTTTCAGGATTCTTGGGTGTATTTGCTGTGTATGGAACATATACCAGCATCATAAACACAGGTGACATGATAGCCAAGACCATTTAATGAGAGTGGACCTTCTAGAGCCTACTACTTCCCTCTCCTTAAAGCAAAACCTCCATTGAACCATACATGCTCAGCCTCCTCTCCTTTGCTATCACCATAACAACCAACATGCCATGAGAAATATAATAAGATGTTGTCCAGAGAAGCGAGGGCTTTCAGTGCCTGTCTTTAGGAGCCTCCTTTAGGGGCTGACCTTCTTTCTCTGAGCCAATGAAATGCCTAAATTATGAAGGTCTAATTAATCAGCATTTGAAAGCCTCCATCAGCATCCCATCACCCAGGATACCTCACAGAACCATGAGTGTGCACCTCAAGGGCTCACCAAAGATGAGGCAAATAGCAAGACTGCATAAGAGTCTGGAAATGGAAAGATACTCTCCAGCAGTACTAGATAGTCTAGGTGTTTGAAGCCTGTGAAAGTAATCAAATGCACAATCCTTTGTAGGGAGCAGAATTATGTGGGATGAAAGAATGCAAGGCACACCACTGACCCAGATCTGGGTAAAATAACTGGTCATTCCCACATTCTCTGTCTCATCTCTATGCATTGGCACATACGTCCCCTCTATACTAAAGTTTCCTCCACAGTGAATTCCTATTTCTCCTTTTATGCTATACCCAATGACCACTTCCCCTGTAAGAGTCACTGTGATATATCATATCCCTTTGAAATTTATGTCTCTGGGAATCTTTGCTGTATGCATTGGTTATACTCATTCCCGGTCTCAAAGTTAAAAAGAGTCTCCCTTGCTAGTGAGAATTACAAGTAGAATACAGGTGTAGTGGTGGTGAGGCAGCCCCCACCTCCTACCGTGGTCAAGATGAGGACTTTGGAGAGGAATCACATCTGGGATAGCCCCTCCCCCACTGACTTCTAATACAGCCTGGGGTCAAGTAAGTACTCAGCACTCTAATATTGTTTCCTCATCTGTAAGGTGGAGATAATAGAAGAAACCATCATATAGAATAATTTGAGGATAAAATGAAATAAGGAAAGGAAAGTACTTAGCATGATGTCAGGCAAATAACAAACACTGTAAATACGTACCATGGTAATATTATTATCACCATTATCATTATAAACACAATGGTTCATATATTGATACTATCCTACAAAGGAATAAAAGGTTTTGCTTCTGGGTTTCCTATAGATTATTAGTTTCGTTAAAAATTTACCATCGCTGAAGTAAAATTTGTCATAATTGATTTGAAATCTCTCAAATCAAGCTAGCAAAAGGAAAAACTGTACGAATGACAAGTTTCTGAGCTATAGCATACTTTTAAAGGCATGCAGTTTTATCCATTGTAAATTCACAGGACAAACTAGGATATATAAACTGGACTTTCTAAACAGAAGTCCAGTTGAGGAAATAATACATAATCATGGCATTTGTAATTAGCATAATTTCCTCAAATACATTGCAATATACTAAATTCTTTAACTTGTTGTGGAGGATAAATTGCTCTTAAAAACTCAAAACAATTTGAGTTTTTAAACAAAATAACTGCTTTCTTAGAGATCACTTTTTAAAATGATCTGCTTCTGTCCAGTACAAGCAAAAAAAAATTCCAAGTGATGGAGTCTGACTATATTATACTATGTATCAAGCTAAATCATTATGAATTAATCTTCTCTCCAATGTCTTATATCTCATAGTATCTCTCATGATCTATTATCACAAGTCAAGTTTGACATTTCTTTTAAATTAAAATTTTATGTTACAGAATTCTGCTCTTTCTAATTAATTAAATTCTTACAAAGTAAAATCACTTTATTGTATACTAATAAAGCATACTATAGTTTCTGAAAAAAATTCAAAATTGTAATACAAGTTTACAAACTGGGGGGCATAAGAGAGGATTTAAGTTTACAAAGCCATGAACACAATAATAGCTAGAGGAGATAATTCTAGAGATCCAGAAATCAATTCTTTATCATTATCACAATTACGGTAGGGCATTTTCATTGTTATTATAATGTGGGTTGTGTTTTATTCTGAAGACCATGAAGTTCATACACTTATTTCTGGTTAGTTTGACATATCGTCACGGCTATATAAATAGTGGGTGACCTTTGTTGGTGGGAGAATGAACTTGAGAATGTTTAAATAACTTTCCAGTAGTGGGCAAGCTGATAACTGAACACAGATGTGCCTTGCTAACATGCTCTAAAACTTCTAATTCACTTATGTAAAATTACTATAAATATTAAATATGAGTTGCAAATATATTCAAAGCACCAGAACACAATTAGAACTCTTAAACCAAAAACTATACCTACTATTGATTTTATTTCTGATGACAAGAAAGAAACTCTGAAGTCATCCAGCATCTCCAGATCATCTTCAGGAAATTAAGGTGTTATTACAGGGTAGGTGAAACACTGCATGGTGGATCAGGGAACAGGATGCTGCGTTCTAGACTCTGCTTTTAACTGTTTGAATTTAGACACCAGACCTGACCCTGCAAAATGAGGGAACTAGACTCGATTTTGATTAAGATATCATCCAGTGCTATACAATGCTTCAATGAGCAGATGTCCCAATTATCATTAACAGAAATACTCAGTCTCAATTGCAGCATAAACTAGCCTGAACTTTATGCAATGCAAAATGCACCAAGATCAACTTGTGCCCTTAAATAAACATATGCAGCTAAAATCTGACACAAGTTGGTGTTATGGGCTGAATTGTGTCCCCAACTCCTCAAATTCATATGTTGAAATCTGAAACTCTAATTCCTCAGAATGTGCCTATATTTGGGGATAGGGCCTTTAAAGAGGTACTTAAGGTTAAGTGAGGTCATTAGGGCGGGCTTTAATCCGATATGACTGGTGTTCTTATAAAAAGAGAAGATTAGCATATAAGCAGGTACAGAGGAAAGACCATGTAAGACACAGGGAGAAAAAAATGGTCATCTACAAACAAAGGAGAGAGGCCTCAGAAGAAACCAACCCTGCCAACTCCTTGATCTCAAACTTTCAGCCTCCAGGGCTGTGAGGAAATAAATTGCTGTTGTTTGTTTAATTTACCCAGTCTGTGATATTTTATTCTGCAGCCCGAGCAAGCTAATGCAGTTGGCTCTTCTATAGCAGCTATATAGTCAAAGGATTCCAATGCACATAAATATAAATAGTAGGTATAGAAAGAACATTAGGTGTCTAATAAAATGTGAAGCTCTGAGATTCTGCTAGAGGTCACACCTTCTCTGTAAACATTAAAGAGGGCTCTTTGAGGATAACAGACTCTGCACAAAAGCCCCACAGTGAGCATCAAGGTGGAGTGCCAGCCTCCACTGTACCAGCCACAGCAGTGCTCTGCAAGGAGAAAATCAAAATGCTAACAATATCTACCAGTATAGGAAAATCAAAACCACACAAAGGATGAATACTTAAATAGCCTCTCAAGAACTGGAGTGTATTCACATGGAGTGGAAGACCTTCCGCATGCATAGTCACCAAATACACCAGCCACACAAAGGGACTAGGATTGCTAGGAACCTGAATTCTTTGGTGAAGTAATTACTTTTGTATTCTTTTTCCCCTTAAATGGCAGCTCCATTCATTTTTCTTGGGACAGTACCATTAATTCAGGCAAATAAGTCATGCTCAACAGGGGTTTCATCTCTCACACCTTTGATTCCCCATTGCATTGTGTTTATACTTACAGCACTTACTAAATTTTGCCCTGTAATGGGGTAATCTGCACACTTCTCTTGTCCCAACTAGCAAGCAGGAACTATTTTTATTCTTTATCATAACTCTTACATAGCTCAGAGCCTTGCACCGAATTAACACTCAGTAATATTCGCTAGCTAGAATTGAACTAAACTGCCATTCAATAAATCTCTGAAGTATTATTCTGCATTTTAGGTCATAGGTAAATACGTATCTCGGTAGGAAACTTAGGAAAGCTGGAGTTCACACTGAGAAAGTCGTGAGAGATGAGTTTGGAGAGATTAAGTAGGCACGGAGTTCCTTATAACTTAAGGAACTTGGATTTTATCCTAAGATGATAGAATGAATTTATCACAAAGGAGCAGCATTTTCATATTTGTGTTTTTGGAAAAATTAGCCTGAGTGCTAGTTGAAAACTGAATTATAGAGAGCCATTACTGAAGCAGGAAGCTGGTGGCAGGGGCGAATTACAGAACAGTCATTGTGTCTGAGTTTTGCAGTCTTTGTAATTGGGAGATTAGTGGGATCACTGTCCAAACAACCAAAGGATGCACAATAGGGCAAGGTATGAAGGTAAAAATGGTGAATTTAATTTTTTAATTTTTTTCTTTTTTATTAAAGTATTAAACACAATATACTAATGTATGTAAAATGCTTTATTCTGAAATGTACAGCTTGATGTATTTGTACATTTGCATATACTAACGCAATGGCTACCAAGATCAAGATTGAGAACACTTCCAGAGCTTCTCATGCCCTTTCCTAAGCAATAACGTATTAACCACAAAAAATAGTAATTTTATAGTGAAAATCTGACAGATACCACCTTAGCCAAGCTATCAAAGTTAACATCATCAAAATGAGACAAATTGACATCATGTATTTCCTGATACGATGCACTGCAAAGGGCAAAGATGGCCACAAGTTCTTTGACACTTTTCCCATACTGTGGTTTATGTTCCCTACACTTGAATCAAGGCAGACTTTGTGACTACTCTGACAAATAGAATAAAGAAGTGATGCTCTGCCAATGTCTAAGCTCAGGCCTAAAGAAGCTGACAGGCCAGGCACAGTGGCTCATGCCTATAATCCCAGCACTTTGGGAGGCCGAGGTAGGTGGATCACCTGAGGTCAGGAGTTTGAGACCAGCCTGGCCAACCTGGTGAAACCCTGTCTTTACTAAAAATATGAAAAATTAGCCAGGTGTGGTGGCCAGCACCTGTAATCCCAGCTACTTGGGAGGCTGAGACAGGAGAATCACTTGAACCTGGGAGGCAGAGGTTGCAGTGAGCCGAGATTGCATCATTGCACTCCAGCCTGGGCAACAAGAGCGAAACTCCATCTCAAAAAAAAAAAAAAAAAAAAAAAAAAAGCAGCAGCAGCTGACCTGACAGTTTCACTTTCTTTGTTCTGTAATGTTTGTTTTTGAACCCAGCCAATCACTATGCTATAAGAAGCCCATGCCACATGAACAGGCTGCCTGTAGATGCTCCAGTCTATAGCCTTAGCTGAACTCTCAGCCAACAAACAGTATCAAATGCTGCCATAAGAGTAGGCTATCTTGAATGTCCCGCCCAGGTGAGCCTTCAGACGACAACAGCCCCAGCTGCAACTACATGAGAGATCCCAAGGGAAAACCATCTAGCTGAGCTTCAATGGTTCTTCAATCTGCAGAATCATGAGAGATAATAATGAATTGTTTTAAGCTGCTAGGTTTTGAGATGGTTTGTTATGGAGAAATAGATAACTGAATAGCAGCTAACAGTATAAAACTTAAGCTCCATGAGACTTGGAACTTTGTTATCTTCCATGCAGTATCCCCAGCCTCTAGATAAGTGCCTGGCACATAATGGGTATATCAATAAATATTTGTGATGAATGAACAACTGGTAATATTATTGATTTGAGAAAAGAATTTGAAAAGCCACTTATCTTTTAAACAGCTATTAAGCAAAGTTGAAATGTTTGTCTTCTTTTTGCTTAATAACTTGTGCAAGCAGAGAAAGTTTTAAAAAATGCTATTAATCTTAAATCTACATTCAGAAGTAGATTGCACATTTGACCTACCTAGAAATGGGTCTCTGAAAAAAATAGAATGTGGTAACCTAAATATTTAAAGGCTTTATTAAGAATGTTGTTTCGAGGCTTTACAATCTCTTAAATTGGGTCTTTAAAAAATATTGTCTTACCTTTTATTATTCCTCCAGAAATATTAGGGTTGGTGATGAAAGAAAAAGATGCAACAAAAGAACAATTTAAGAAGAGACAAGGTACTCTTTTTCTTTGGTGGTGTTGCAGGATTTCTGAGATATTTGTAAAGCAAAATGTAATAAATCAATCTCTCTCTCTATCCCCCTTTCTTTCTACAAGACGCATTTTAAATGGCTTTTCCCCATTTCTATGCTCCTTATCTGAAGCCATAGCATCAGTTCTGAGCCAGCACCAGAAGAAGAAGGACTAATATAGAAATGATTGAATAATGAATGGATAATGGCCTAAGAAGCAATAAGCAAAGTCAATCAGAGTTGAATACTCTATGACTCTATGCAAGTATTTCCCTACACCTAAAAATAATGTGAATAATAAATAGGAGCTCATTTGTATTGTTTCTTACATGGGCAATTAAAAAACAGCATCTGTTTCTATACTTGCCAAACCATATAAAGACATGGCAAATCATAATGCCATATACTGAAAACAATTAAAAGTAAAAAAGTAAAATTTAAATATTACACAATAACATACTGGTATGTTACACATAAACATACAAATCGCCTGGTTGTGTAACAGGATCATTGAAAAATGAAATGAAATTAAAACTAATTCTAAAATACATGTAGTAATTATTATATAGTTCAGTTAAAGTATTAGGTGATTTGTGTTATGCTTACCCTGAAATGCAGGAAGACATTCAGAGAAAACTTTGGCTATGATATTCCCCATACAAAATGCTATAAAGCAGACACACATGGCAAAATTGCTCAAATATCATTAGCTCTAAATGGAATTTTTACTACCAAATACATATTAATCAATATTTATTCTTCTGGAAATAAAAAAGGTCCAAGGCTTATTTTAGAAATTGATCTATTTTTCCTCAGTGGCCCCTTCTATTTCCATATGTGGATGTCAATAATCCTATATATAAATTATTACTTTGCTTGCATTTCAACCATAAGCAGAGTTGATTGTCAGTCAGGTAACTTTTCTGTTTAAGAATTAGATAACCTTTCCAAAGGTTATTATCTCTCATGTAACTGAGGAATTTCCCTGCTCATCAACTCTACTGTTATCCATTTCATCTCAGGGATTACTTCTCAATTCCCAGGTACTGGCTTATCCCATTTTAACTAAATTCGTATTCCCAAATTATTCATCTTTACAATGACTTCCTTGTTACCTTTTTCCTCACAGGAAGCAGAGAAGGAAGCAATTTTGATGTTACCTACTATATATTTTACAATATCAATACACTGAAAAATACAGAACTCCAGCTCTGCTCAGGATTCTACTCTTCTAACTAGTGAGCCCCTCTTCTACAATTCTATTCACAAGTGCACCCAAGATTTAGTTTTATTGTTGGGGCACTGACAGTGGCAAAAAAAAAAAAAAAAAAAGTATGGGAGTACCTGGAATTCGTGACCCAAATGCTCTGAATTTAAAGCATAAGGATTTATACCTAATACATAGGGATTTTTACATAGGGATTTATACCTAATAAGTGCTTTTGATTTTCACCATTCCTTCTAATAAGTAAGAATCCATGAACCCAGGCGTCTCCCAGACTTACACCAGCCTCTCACAGCAGACATCTGTATTTTCCCAGAATTCTACAGATGATGCTCATATACAGTGAGCATTGAGTAGTCCTGTCCTCATATGCCTCAGGCACTTTGCATGACATCTCATTAATTCTCATAATCTTACGAAGGCAACATAGCGTATCAGTTAGAAGCACAAGGTTCTGAAAATAACCTAACAGGACTAAATCCAGGCTTCAACACTTACTAAGTAATCTTTGAAGTTACTGAAGCTCTCTATGCTTCTAAAATATGGCTACTTATCCTTGTACCTATGGTAAATATTAAGCAAGTTAATACACGTAAAGCACTTCAATCAGACCCTAGTACAGTAATTACTTTTAAAATGTTAGATGGCATGGCTAGTGGTGATCCTGAGATCTAAACTGTTTTCTGAATCTAAATTCCATGCACTTTCTGACATCACTGCTACCAGGTGCTCTCCTATATATAATAAAAGGCAGTATAGGACTGATGAATGGTATGGGAAGAAGTTCTTTATTTTATCATGTGACACCACATAACAGATGCCTAACCACACAATGTAGATATGAATAAAGAAGATGGCTCAGAAGAGTGTACTAGTATTTGTGACTCAGCTAGTGACCATTATGATAAAAAGAATAAAGTTTTGACTTATTTACAGTTTTAAAATGCATTTTATATTGAGTAGTTATTTCATGTTTTCTTAAAACAATTATTGTATTGAACTAAAAATAAACTAGGTAGTTTGTTCACATAACAAATCTACATTCAAAGACATGCTTACAAATTTTCCACTTAGTCCATTTTTCTGTTCTCAGCATTACTACAAATGCCTCATTCCGTCATCACATTGAATTCTTCAACATCCTCTATATCATTTCCAGGGGCATCTCTGGGAAGTAGTGATGCCTATCTTCCCTCGGAAGCACTAATAACCCTAATATACCCACAATTCACACCTTTTCCCTTCTTTGAGGTATGCTGCTTTTTGGCAAGACAGAAAAAACACACTACTAGGATTTGAAAAACTAAATTCTGGGCCTGTTTAAGTCATAAACTACAGAATCTTCGGTCATATATTCTCCCCAGGCACTTGTTTCTCCACCGCAAAAAATAATTCCTATTTGCTTGGTCCTTTGTAGTCCTTTATTATTTATCTTCATGATAACCCTTACATTTAGGGTAGCATTATGCTTATTTTATAGAAGAAACTCAATCTCAAAGAAGCTATAGTCTCCCAAAGATCCCCCAAGTAGTAATATATTAGGCAGAGCTAAACTCACACACTCACTCAAGATCCTAGTACTGGTACATGCTATGCTAATTAAATTTGCTAAAATGGATGAAATGGCAATTTCTCAGGTCCCTTCCAATGATCCTGTTCTCTGCTTCTACTTGCTTTTTCTCTTCTCTCAACTAGCATTAACATCCGAAACTATACGTAATCACCAAATTTCATTTACCATGGTTTTTTAATTATTCTTTAAATTTTTCTCTATTTCCACATTAAATCCAGAGAAATGTTACTTTTTTGAAAGTTTCTGCTTCCTGCCTCTCTGAAGGCCATGGGACTTAACTATTTGTCAAAGCAGAAATTCCCATGGGACTTACCTATCTGTCAAAGCAGAAATTCCCAACATTTTGTAAACACCACTAATTACTTTTTATAACTGTAAAGACAATTATTCCATACTTAAAACCAATTCAAAATAAAATAAATCCTCAATACTTCTTATTCCCTGGAGTAGTAATTTTAATTAGATTCTATTGATTCATTTTCTCCTGTGTGCCTTTATTTGGGAACTACTGTTAGTCTACCCTGCTATCGAGTCTCTTTCCCTAACGAGAAAATGTCAGTCTTAAGGGTCAGGAAAGCTTTTACTTTCACTATCACATGTGAAGAATGAACTAAACACCTAACTTGGAAAGTAAAACTCAGTTGAGGGATTCAGGACATTTCCCAAGGGGTAATATGACCAATTTAAAAGTTGGTATATGTGCCTAAAATAACAAATTAACTCTTTCACCATAATAAAGGTACAGATGTGCTCAGTCATGCTGACATGCACTTATGAAATATGCCTAAACCAAATTAAAATAAAACAAAAGATATTCTATGGCAATCTTGAAAAGTCAGGGAGCTCAATAAATATTAAGAGTATGCCTTCACAATGAGAGCATTAAATATTTGGTAATTAACATAATTTATTACGCAAAAAATGAGAAAATATACAGCAGGAGGGATGAGGAGTACACATAGGAAATTTCTGTGATTTTCTTCATTTTGATCGTATTGCTTTCTTGTCTTCAGGAGGGAAGATTTCGACTTCAAAAGTAACAAAATATTTAAGAAGAGAATTCACATCTTTCTGTTCTAACTGGTATTCTTGCATTATTTTCTCAGCAGTCCAGGTTTCTGGAAAAAGCTTATGATTATTGAGAAGTGTCAATGCTTCTACAATGGAAATTTTGCCTTTGGGAATGCTCTTAATATTTATCATATCAAAGTGATGGTCTTTTGGCAATCTGAATTCCTTCGGCTCTTGACATGTTTCAGCAGCTTTTACCTAGTATCAAAAAAAAAAAAAAAGGTTTTAGGATGAGAGAAAAGATTTGACATCTACTTTCATACTTCTCAAATCTACACTATTCCTCTTCAAATAACAACTAATATGGTTTGGATCTGTGTCCCCACCCAAATCTCATGTCACCAAATTGTAGTCCCCAAAGTTGGATGTAGGGCATGGTGGAAAGTGACTAGATCATGGGAGTGGATTTCCCCCTTTGGTGCTATTCTCGTGATAGAGTTCTCACCAGATATGGTTGTTTAAAAGTGTGTAGCACCTCCCCGACACCGCGCTTCTGCTTGCTCTGGCAATATAAGCCGTGCCTGCTTCCCATTCCACCATGATTATAAGTTTCCTGAGGCCTCCCCAGAAGCAGAAGCTGCTATCCTTCCTGTATGGCCTGCAGAATCGTGAGCCAATTAAACATCTTTTCTTTATAAACTACCCAGTCTCATGTATTTCTTTACATCAGTGCAAGAATGGACTAACACAAATTCTATATATGATTTTCCAAACTTCATTTTCTTATTATAATGAGCCATAGTTTAATAGTACTTTTGCCACATTGCCTTTTCATAACTATAGCTCTATCATTAAGAAATGTAGGCATCTCTAGAAAATAATCAAATGTATACCATCCACTCACCACATTATTTCATGTGTTTTAAAAGAACAATGAAAATAATTTATTAAAAACTGCACCTGTTTTAAAAGGGCAGGATTCTGATGCCACCCTAACAGCTGGCTTGATAACATCTATTCTGTTTCCCAGCTTTGTATTTCATACTCAGTACTCCCAAACACCTTGAATGAATTGAAATATTGCTAGTGATCTTGTCTCCTGAGAAAATAAACTAACGCCTCCAATACACTCCAGTATAAATAAAACAACCTATGCACACCCATCCTTCCATCTATCTGTCCCATCCCAGCTTAATCTCAGCGCGTGTGCTCTGCATTCCATTCTCGTTTCCTAGCTATGCCTATCATTCTTTATTTTCTTTTCCTTTTTTTACTGCACTGTGCCTACTGCTGCTTTTTGGTCAAATATAGAAATGCTATAGTTACTATGTTTTTTAACATGCCCACCAAACCCAAAACCAACGCCTCTTTTATGACCAGTTTCCTTCTCTTCAGGTAATGTTTAAAAGAAATAATGCTTGCTATCTCTAATGACTGCCTAGTTGCTTAATTCAGAGGACACTTTTTAGACCTCATTTGAACTCACTATAGTATCTCACTACATCTGACACTGCTGACCACTCCAATGTACCTATAACTATCTTCCTCCTTGGTTTCCATGTCACCCCCTCACAGTTTTCCATCGGTTTTTTCAGTGGGTCCTTCGGGGTTTTATTCATGGACCCTTTTCCTTTTGCTTACCCTTAAATGTCAGTGTGTGACATTTAAGAGCGCCCAGGCCTTCTTCTCAGTCTACACATTCTTCCAAAGTAATCCCACACACTCCTCTAACTTCCATTACTGCCTACAAGTTAATTACTTCCAAAGCTGTGATCGTAAACCAAGACCTTTTCTTGATTTCCCAACCCAAATGCTTAACAGGTATCTCCACTTAAATGACCTACATGCTCCTCAAATTCAATATTATCTGAAACTAAACCTATCACCAGTTCTACTCCCATATCCTCAATCTCAATGACCAACACTACCCACCTCTCATGCCAAAAATGAGATTATACCTGCACCTCCCTCTCCCTTACTCATTACACCAATCAATGACCAAATCCTGTTGACACTGCATCATATGTCTCTCGAACTCACTCACATCTCCCCAGTACTGCTAAATCACCCTAGTCCAAGCCAATGTCTCTTGCAGAAATGACTGCAAATACCTATTTGGTCTCTTCTAATTAGATAAAATGCACTTTGTTCCCCCGCCAGGCTACTTTCAAATCTAACATCACTTTTGACCATTAACTCTTTAATGACTTCCCATTGTCTTCAGAATAAAACAAAACTCCTTAGCAAGAAAAATAAGGGCCTTTACGATCTGACCCCTATCACTCTCCATCGCAACTCACTTCTCCCAAATTCACATTTCACATTTTCTCATAACTGCAGTGAACTCTAACCATTCTTCAAAGGCATCACACACTCTTATATCTTTATATTGCAAACTAGGCCTGAAACACTCTTCTCAATTTCTTCACTTTCCAAATCTCAAAGCTTCTCTCATTTTCCTATTCCCAGGTAAGGTAGATCTTCCTTCCACTCCAAGCACATCTGTATTCAGATTTCCTTTCTAATTAATAGTCAATACTAAAATAAATAATTATTTGAGACAAAAAAAATCTAAGAAGATTCAAAATCCTCTCGACTGAAAAAAAAAAAAAAACCCCTTAGGAAATTAAAAATAGAAGAAAATGTCCCAAATGTGATATAAGTATTTTTTAATTGAAAACAAGTATCATTCTATTATAATTAATGCTGAAACATTTGAGACATCCTGTGGAAGAAAGGAACAGATGAGAATGCCTACTTTCACTGGCATGTTAATGTATACAACACAGTAAAAGAATGAAGTATAAATACTAGAAAGAGAAGTTTTTAATTCTACATAGATATATCTTTAGAAAAGAGAATCAACTGAAAACCTAACAGAAATAATAACCTAGCAATGTGGGTAGCTACACTATAAAAACCACTCACTTTCTGATATATAGTAGTACCTGGCTTTATCTACAGTTACCTGAAGTCAACTACAGACCAAAAATATTAAATGAAAAACTCCAGAAGTAAACAATCCATAAGGTTCAAACTGCAAACCATTCTGAGCAGCATAATGAATTCTTACGCTATCCATTCCATCCTGTCTAGGATGTGAATCCTCCCTTTGTCCAGTGTATCCACGCTGTACAGGCTACCTGCCTGTTAGTCACTTAGTAGCCATTCTGGTTATCAGACTGTGTGGCATCACTGTGCTTGTGTCCAAGTAACCCTTACTTTACCAAGAATAGCCCCAAAGCACAAGAGTAGTGATGCTGGCAACTCAGTTATGCCAAAGAGAAGCCATAACGTGCTTCCTTCAAGTGAAAAGGTAAACGTTATTGACTTAATGAGGAAAAAAAATCATATGGCGAGAGTGCTAACATGGATAATAAGAATGAATCTTCGAACCCCGAAATTGTTGTAACTGTTCCATTTTATTAGTTGTTAATTAAACTTTATCATAGTATATATTTATAGGAAAAAGCAGTATATATAGGGTTCAGTACTACGCTCAGTTTCAGGCATCTACTGAGGGTCTTGGAACCTATCTGCTGATAAGGGAAGACTACTGTAGCAGCAATAAACAGTTTAAATTTAAAGTGAAAAAAGCTCCCATCACAGTAACAACATTCCCTTTACCCCTCAAAGACTTAATAATTAAAATGTTAATTCTCCTCAAATTAATCCATAAATTCCCATTCAATTATACTCAAAATCCAAATAGGACTTATTAAAGAACCTGACAATTTCATTCTCAAATTCATCTGGAAAAATATTAATGTGTGAAAAGAGATAAGAAACTTTTTAAAAGAATGAGAGAAGACTATAAGAAATATCAACACACATTATAAAGCTCTATTAATTAAAACTATGGTTCTAGTGTATAAATAGAAAAATAAGTAAAACTGATGAGTCCATAAATAGACCCATATGTGTATCTAGAGATGCATTTTAAGTAAGTGGAGAAAGGTCTGGGCTCTTCAACAAATTATATTTACACAACAAGCCATCTGTTTGAAAAGAGGTTCAACTGATCTATTCCAGACATCAAAGACCACATTTAATGCCAGATAAAGATTTTAATCTTTTCTTCTAGTAGTTATAAAACTACTAGAAGAAAATACAGAAGAGTTTATATGATGGTAGAGTGGGCCCAGTATTCCTTTACCACAAAAGGCAAAAAGACTGAAATATTTGACAGAATTTTGAAAAAATATGTTAAAAAGTCAGACAACAAATAAATTATTTGCCATATGAAAGGCACAGTATCAATGATGTCTAGAGGCATCACAACCATGAACTGCCTGAAGGAAAAAAAGGGACACAGAACATAAACAAAAGGCAATTCCAGTTTTCATTATCACTCTCCCTAAGGAATCTAGACTTTTCCTAATGTCCCCATGAAATTTTAATATCACTATATACGTATCTCTTTACGCATTATATGTATAACTGAGTCTTATACATACAAAGCATTAATTTTTTTTTGCTCCCAAGAGTGAATTTTCAGATGCATAATTAAGTAACATGAGAGAAAGAATACTTGGGGAGTATTACTCAACACCTATTTTAAAATGACGTAAGAACACAGACATTAACCCTATACTTTTTTCATGTGAGCATTTGGTGATAACTGAACCCTACAATTACTATGTGCAGCGATTAACAGATCTTGTTTTATTTCTCCTCTGTAGTGAAAATAATATTAATAATTCTATCTGTGCAAATATCCAGAGAGAGAGGGACAGTACCAGAATATTTTAGAATGAAAAAAAAAATCTGGAAGTTGTTGGCACTTCCTTGGCCTTTAATCAAACTTTTACCCCTAACTAGAATCTTCCTGCCCCCAAAAACTCATCTGGTTAACTCCAACTGATCCCTCCTCAGGCCTGAGCATAACTATCACTTCCTCAGAAACCATCCTTGATCCTCCCATTTCAAAGAGGTCCCTCCAATATACTCAGCAGTGCACGTACTTTTCCCATAATTACGGTCACATTGTTGCTCATTTGTTTAATGGCTGTGTCCTTCACAACATCATAGGCCCTGTGAAAATAAGGACTAATTTTGTTCATCACTATATACAAAGCACTTGTGCCCAGGACTTACATAATACAGAATATGGATTTACACATAGGTTCCCATTCCTAATGTATTCTTTGATCCTTCTAATTTTAAATATCCTATCTGAATACATCCTTAAAAAAAAAACAGAACACCCCACAAAATCCAACAACACTACTTACTAAAGGAGTCTCTGAGATTAGAACATACCTCAATCCACAGAAGAATGAGAAAATAATATTAAAGCTCTGCTTTTGTCACTCAAATGACAACCACTGGAAGTAATGCCTTACCAAATCCTACAAATTCTGAAATACTATGAAATAATTCACACAGTTGCTTGTATCAATACTTCCACAAGTTATTTTAGAATTCTGGTAAATATCCAGTGAACCAAGGCATAAGTGTCTTGCTGTCTTACACCACTGTGCTTAAACTTTGCCAAGGCCCGTAGAATGATCACAACACACACTTGCAGAGCACTTTTTTTACGACTTGCCACACTTAATCATTTTCCTGAAGCCCCAAAATAAGTAAATTGTGTATTCACTTAATTAAACATACATTTACCTGCAAGGAAGACACAGGATCTTTGGAATCAACATACACATCTTTTAGAAACGACAGCAGCTTTTCATCTTTACAAGCAATCTCTCCTTTAACTTCTGGATAGACTAAGGAAAGGAAAAAAAGTCACAATATTAAAATCAAGGAAAATTTCCTGTAATATCCTAAACGCTTAACACAAACGCTTTCTTTTCTTTTCTTTTTTGAGTCGGAGTCTCGCTCTGTCGCCCAGACTGGAGTGCAGTCGCGCGATCTCGGCTCCCTGCAACCTCCGCCTCCGGGGTTCGAGAGATTCTCCCACCTCAGCCTCCCGACAAGCTGAGGCTACAGGCGCGCCACCACGCCCGGCTAATTTTTGCATTGTTTGTAGAGACGGGGTTTTGCCATGTTGGCCAGGCTGGTCTCGAACTCCTGACCTCAGGTGATCTGCCCGCCTCGGCCTCCCAAAGTGCTGAGATTACAGGCTTGAGCTACCGCGCCCGGCCTAACCACTTTAATTTTTTTAAAAAATAAACATAATCATTTGGACTGTTAGGAAAATACTTTAGATGGAAATCAAAATTCCAGGTCAGGCTCTGCGTCCATCGTCCAGTGAAGACCCCTAGAGAAAGCTCTGTGACCCTCTCGGATTTTGATTCCCTGTATCAAGTCCGTGACAGCAGCCGGCGAGGGCCTGGTTAGCGGGAGCACTGGCCGCTGCCTCTGGGTCTCGGAAGTAGGCGGGGCCGCCGACCTCACCGCGGGCGCGGAGGACAGTCTCAATGTCACCGGCCTGGCGGCTCCCCCTTCCAACGCTCCGCCAACCCGAGCGGCTGCGGCCGAGCAGGCTGACGCCGATCCCTCGGCCTCCGGACCCACGCTAGGGACAGCCGGGCAGCACAGGGACTCCGCGCCCCCGGGCCCCGAAACGCCCTCGCACCACTCACGACTAATCTGCTCTCGCAGGAGGCTGTTGGTAGAGGGGTGTCTGGGAGCGACAGAGGGCTTCATCTTGCTGATTTCCCGTTCCGCTCGGTTCTCTAGGTTGAAATTCCTGATACCGCGAATCACTAGTGCTCCCATCTCCTCATAACATTATGCGCTCAGGTTCAGGCCGCACGTGGGAACACCGGCGCAGGACAACTCCGGGACACCAAGAGCATGCGCACAAGTCAGGGGAAGCCCCGCCGCGGGCGCTTAAATGCGTGCCCGTCGCCCCCTAGCGCTCGGGAGGCCACACACCGCTTCTCTGCCCAGGGCATTTAAAAGGGAGCCCCTCCCTTCGGGGCGAGTGACTGCTCCCACGGGGGCCGCTTCCGGCGGGAGGTGGCGGGGCTTAAGTCCCCAGACCCACGGTTGCTTTTAACGCTGGAACTCCGAGGGAGTCACCCGGGAAGCTCTGTAAAGTTCTGTGCCGGGCCCTACCCCAGACTTTCTGATTTAATTCTTGTGGAGTGAGGCCCAGCATTGGATAAGACTCCACGTGATTCCAAAGTTTCAGTGAAGAGTTGAAAATCAAAGTCGTAAGGAAGTTGACCTTGAAGTTGTTTCACAGGGCAATGCCACCAAAGAGTTAGCCGATAAAAATGGAACTTACTGAACCAGGGTCAAACTGGGCTCTCAAGTTGCCCTTTCCTGCTTTTGTGAAAGGAAAATAATGAAAGGATGTTCCTTGTCGATGAGTATTTGTTCTCAGCCGCTCTCATTTAAATGCCTCTTATTTTCCTGTCCCCCCGCCTGATGCATTTTCAAGCCACTGTATTCTTTTTCCATTATTTTTTACATCCCGTTCTCATTTGACCTAATGGTATCGATTTTAGTTATACTTTCCCTTATCTTATTTTTGCTACTAATTTACTTCTCCATGCTACTAAATGCTGAGTCATTCCCTCTCCTATTTCTCTTCTCTCTTGCCTTCTTCATTCTTTTTAAGCCTCTGTGTAATTTAATGAAAGGAACAGACAATAAGACGTCAGAAAAAACAAACAAACAAACAAACAAAAAAACGAGTGTTACATTCACCTTCTCCGTCTCTCTCCATTTCCTGAATGGGTTACTGTAGTGCTGCTTTTATTTAAGACCCTTTAGAAATATTGTTATTAATCTAAAATAAAACCCATCAGGAAGGAAGCAGTAGGAAGGAGGTTACAGTATTTCTCTTACTGTGGCTGCAAAATCTATTTTTAGTGTTCTGATCTCTGCTTAGCAAAATGAAGTAGAGTGGATGTTTTTAACCAGCTTAAAGTAAGAAAATATTGATGTAAAGATAATCGAATAGAATAATAATAATAAAACAAGAATCAAAGAACCAAAATGAAGAAAGGGAAAGTTTTTTAAAAAGAAAACTAATATAATCATTAAATATAATGCTTAATCAGAGCAAAAGCACTGCAAGGAAGATGGCTTCAGCCACTCTAATTTAAATGCCCTTTATTTAATTATACTGAACATTTTTACAGGGATTGGTATTTGGAATTTATGGAAGCTGAAATCAGTGATCTCAGATAGCATTAACTGGGAAGTTATCCTGAAGATGGCAGGCTGCTCCAAGATTTCTATCTTTGATACTTTTAAGCATGCTTGTGATTCAGGGCTTTTTAGGCACGGTATTTCTATTTCTACGGGTGCTAAGAAATTTTAATCTGCCTCATTATGTCTATGTGCTTTAATCATGGTAGCAATTCGACTCACTGCCTGTTAAAATATTTTAAAAGTGAAAATCTCATTTTCATAGAAATTCCACCGAACTTCGGGCAGTATGAAAAAGTAATGTTAGAAGTGACTGTCAGGACAGTAGGGATTACAATATGAAATAATTATTTGAATTCACACATTCCAATAGAGCTTGGATTCAACATTGAAAGAGCTTCCAGCATGTGTCAGCTGCTTTGCCTGATCCTGGCCCAGTGCTGCTCAGGCCCTCAAATTGCAAAACAGAAGGCAGATGCACTCCATCAGAAACTCACAATTGGCTGTCACCCTTTGGGAATCATGGAAATAAAACCTGAACCATAAATGCATAATTCCAGCTCTTCTTGTCAAAACATATAAATTAACAGGAACTCTGAACTTAAGAACTCCTATTGGGCTTATGTTAAGGATTGAAGTCAGATCCCCAAGGAAAGTATAACTAGGATGCTGCTTAGAATGAAGCTTCCATCTGAGTGGAGTATTATGATGCATGTGTATGGCTGAATATCTTAAGATACTAATAAACCCAGGGTCTTGACAACAACTAGAATTTAAATTATGAGGACAGAACTTTTGTCTGTTTTGTTCACTGCTGTATCCAACACATTGAACAGAGCTAGTACACAGTAGGTACTAAACAATTATCAAATAAAGGTCAAATGAACTGAAAGACAAGTAGGATCCCTGAGCTGGAGTCCAGACCCCAGACAAGTTCTCTCTGCCTGAACACTAGCCCTGCTTCCAGAAGTGAGTCCTTATGCAAGTAACTTAATGTGGTTGAACACACTTTGCTCATCTTAAAATTGAGATAATAGTAATCACCTAAGGGGTTTTACACAGATTAAAAATATGTGTCTAGTACAATGCCCAGCTCAGAATCTGATGTTCAATATTTGCATTGTTTTTCATTTTTCAGAGGAGAAGGGAGCAGTTTAAAAAAGGACACATATTCTGAAGCTCTGGTGAATAGGTGAATGAAAGTGATAAAAAAAATTTGAGATTACAGTAAGACTCATGTTCTTCAATAATTTAATTTTTAAAAAATAAAAATGCTAAATTTGATTTTTATTTGCTGATTAATGTGCTCAGCACACGTGGTGGCATTGTTAGATTTATTAAGGTTGGAATATGGGTGGGAATCATTAGCTCTGGGGCATAAAATGCCACCTGCCTGTGCCTGACATTGGCCACAGAAATAGTCCCCACTTTGTTTCCCTCTGCCCTTATGTCTTTCTCTCTGCCTAGACTTTTACCATTGGGTACTCCTTCTTTTGAACATAATTCAACAGCATTCTGCGTTCTCCAAAGGATTACAGTAGCTAAACCCAGGTGACAGTTGGCTCAAGGGGCCCAGGACAGCCCTCAGAGGTTTCATCAATCAAATCTCAACCACTAGTGAGGAGCACAACAGATTTATGGAGGAATGACTTATTCTGGCAGAGGTTCTGGTGTTCAGGCAGAGAGAACCTCTCCAGGGCCTGGATTCCAGATTAGAAACCAGAGAATCTGTAGGAGTCCAACTACAGTAATTTACAAGGTTCCCAAGTTTGGCCAATTTCATAGTGATGCAGTGTTTTGGGTCTGTAAAACCTAGAATACTGGGAGCGGGGGGTAGTGCCACAAACTCAAAACCAAAACAAACTAGGCTTTGTGCAGATCCAGTATTCATATTGAGGAACACTGGGTCTCAGATTAGAGATTAGAATGATCAACCAGCAATTATGCCCAGATGCCTGCTTTGTGGTTACTGCACTCATGACTTTTGTCATTGTATTCATTTGTATTCATTTCCTATTGCTGCTAGCAAATTACCGCAAATGGTTTAAAACAAAACAATTTATTATCTTACAGTTCTGGAGGTCAGAAGTCCAAAATGAGTTTTTTAAGGATAAAATCAAGGTGTCAGCAGAGATATATTCCTCCTGGATGCCTTTTTTTTTTTTTTTTTTTTTTTTTTTTTTTAATGGGGAAGGGTTTCTTCTAGAGACTTCCCACATTTCTTGGCAGCCAGCAGTTGCATCACTTCATTGTCACGTTTCCTTCTCTGTGACTTTCCTACCTCCCTCTTTCCATTGTAACACCGTTATGATTACATTGGACCTGCGTGGACAATCCAGGATAATCTCTCCATCTGAAGATCCTTGATTTAGTCACATTTGTAAAGTGCATTTTGCTATGTAAGGTAGCATTTGCAGGTTCGGGGATTAAGAGACATTTTTGGAAGGCTTACTGTTTTGTTCACTACAGTCATCAACTTTAGATGACGGTTTGCTGCACAGATCATCCCATCACCCAGGTATTAAGCCCAGTATCCATTAGCTCTTCTTCCTGATTCTCTCCCTCCTCCCACCCTCCGACCTCCAACAGGCTCCAGTGTTTCTTGTTCCCCCTCCATGTGTGTATGTGTTCTCATCATTTAGCTCCCACTTGTAAGTGAGAACATGCAGTATTTGGTTTTCTGTTCCTGTGTTAGTTTGCTAAAGATAATGGCCTCCAGCTCCATCCATGTCCCTGCAAAAGACATGATCTTGTTCCTTTTTATGGCTTCATAGTATTCCATGGTGTATATGTACCACATTTTATCCAGTCTATCATTGATGGACAGTTAGGTTGATTCCATGTCTTTGCTATTGTGAATAGTGCTGCAATGAACATACATGTGCATATGTCTTTTTATTAATAGTAGAACAATTTATATTCCTTTGAGTATATACCCAGTAATGGGATTGTGGGCTTGGATAGTATTTCTGCCTCTAGGTTTCTGGGGAATTGCCACACTATCTTCCACAATGGTTGAACTAATTTACACTCCCACCAATAGTGTAAAAGTGTTCCTTTTTCTCCACAACCTTGCCAGCATCTGTTTTTGTTTTTTTTTTTTCTGACATTTTAATAATAGCCATTCTGACTAGTGTGGGATGCTATCTCATTGTGGTTTTGATTTGCATTTCTCTAAGGATCAGTGATATTGAGCTTTTTTTCATATGTTTGTTGGCTGCATGTATGTTTTATTTTGAGAAGTGTCTAGGCATGTTCTTTGCATACTTTTTAATTGGATTATTTGTTTGTTTCTTGTAAATTTGTTTATAGGTGTTGGATATTGGACCTTTGTCAGATGCATGGATTGCAAAAATTTTCTCCCATTCTGTAGGTTGTCTGTTTACTCTGTTGATAGTTTCTTTTGTGTGCAGAGCTCTTTAGTTTAATTAGATCCCATTTGCCAATTTTTGTTTTTGTTGCAATTGCTTTTGGTGTCTTCGTCATGAAAGCTTTGCCATGCCTATGTCCTGAATGGTATTGCCTAGGTTTTCTTCTAGGGTTTTCATAGTTTTGGGTTTTACATTTCAGTCTTTAATCCATCTTGAGTTGATTTCTGTGTATGGTGTAAGGAAGGGGTCCAGTTTTAATTTTCTGCATATTCTAGCCAGTTCTCCCAGCAACATTTATTAAATAGGGAATCCTTTCCCCCATTGCTTGTTTTTGTCAGGTTTGTCAAAGATCAAATGATCATAGGTGTGTGGTCTTATTTCTGGGTTCTCTATTCTGTTCCGTTGGCCTATGTGTCTGTTCTTGTACCAGTACCATGCTGTTTTGGTTACTGTAGCCCTGTAGAATAGTTTGAAGTCAGGTAGCATGTTGCCACCAGCTTTTTTCTTTCTGTTTAGATAAATCAAAAAATTTCTTTAAAGGACTGAAGATAAAGCAGAAATCAACCACATAGAAAACAAACAACAACAACAAAAAAACGGTTCTTTGAGAATATAAAATCTGACAAATTCAAGTGAAAATAAAAGAACAAATAAAATACATTAAGAATTTTTTGGAAAGAATATGATCATAAATATAGAGACATTTTTTAAAATTGAAAGAAAAATATATAAATATATATACAATTATAATACTTAGTCTCATTCCCTTGTGTGACATGCTTCTAGCCAATAGAATATAGCAAATATGAATATAACACAATCGAATAGAAAAGAATAGAATAAGGAATAGATACAGAATAGAATAGATTACGGTCACTCTCGTGATTACTTTACATTATATAAGACCACCTTAGGAGACAAGAGTGAGGGATTCTCCTGTTGGCTTTGAAGAAGCAAGCTGCCATGTTGTTAGAGGACCTTTGAGAGAACCTGCAAGGAGGCCATATGGCAAGGAACTTCAGGGCCTTTGGGAGGTAAGAGGAGGCCCGATGTGACAGCCCACAAGAAACAGATATCTCAATCCCACCACCATAAGGAACTTAATTTTGCCAATGACCAAGTAAGCCTGGAAGAGTACCCCTGAGCTCCAAAAATTAAGGCAGTTCAGTCAATCCTATGTAATCATTTCAATGGATTCCCAATATAGATTTGGTTAAATTCAACACCCATTACTAATAATACATTTAGCTAACAGGGAATAGAAGAAAACTGCCTTTACTTTATAAAGGGTACAATTCAGAAAATTATGGCAAATATCGTATTGACCAGCTCACAAAGAACAAGAAAAAGAAATAAGAATTATAAATGTTACGTTATTTGTTCTTTTGCAAAATCAGCACTTCTGTCTGCCTTGAAAATTATAGAGAATCTGGCAAAGACTATTAGATCTAATATATAAATTTAATAAGGTAGCTGAATAGCTAGCTATCCTACCCATCAGTTAGAAAACATAATGACCAAGGCCCAGGGCAATGGCTCACACCTGTAATCCCAGCACTTTTGGGAGCCTGGGGCAGGCAGATTACCTGAGGTCAGGAGTTTGAGACCAGCCTGGCCAACATACTAAAACCCCGTCTCTACTACAAATACAAAAATTTTCCAGGCATGATGGTGCACATCGATAATCCCAGCTGCTCAGGAGGCTGAGGCACAAGAATAGCTTGAACCCAGGAGGCGGAGGTTGCAGTGAGCCGATATCAGGCCACTGTACTCCAGCCTGGGCAACAGAGCAAGACTTTGTCAAAAAAAAAAAAAGAAAAGAGAAAGAAAGAAAATATAATGGTCAAAAAATTTCATGGATGATGACCACAAAAATTATTATGCATCTCAAAATAAACTTGAAATATGTGTAAAACTAAAACTTAGTAAACCACAAAAATTATGAAAGAACATAAAGAAACACACATGGCTAGACATACCAGGTTCCTTGATGCAAAGTCTGAATAGTGTAAAAATGTCAATTATTCAAAAAATAAATCAATTAATTTGATACACTTTCAATTTCAATTAAAATTGTAATAGCATTTTTAATGAAGCTCGATCACTGATAATAAAGTTCATCCAGAAAAGAAAATACGAAAGAATAGCCAATAGATTTTAGAAAAACAGCAATTAGGTAGGACTTACCCTATATCAGAATATGATATAAAACTTTATGGTATGGTATTGTTATAGGAATAGGCAAATAAATAGTGACAAGACAGATGTGATTATGTACAGGGCAACATTTAAAATCACTCTGTGATGTAAGGATATAATTCTTTCCCCATAAACAACTGAATTTCCAACATCATTTATCAGTTTGCTTTTTCCCCTTGCTCTCCATTCCCATTTATAACAATTCCCTGTCTTCTTTCTTCACTCCAGCTTTCCCTGCTGCATCAGTTTGCTTTCATACTGTATCTGTCCCTCCATGTCCCCATGAACTTGCTTTATATGGAAGTAAGGAACACCTCATCATAGCAGTTTTGGTTTGATTCCAATGAGATCTTTTTTTTCCATCCATAGCAATTTAATCAATACAACAGTTGTCCATCTTGGCCCCAGCTACAGAAGGTAGTCTTGATAATTTGGCACAGGGAAAAAAAAGTGAAAAGCTGCAAAGAACAAGCAAATAATCAAGAAATCATTTTCATTTCAAAGATTATGAAAGATTATGAAAATAAAGAATATAGAACAGGGAATTCCAGAAGGACCCCAGAAAAGATGTGAAAAGCAAGTTGTAACCAAAGCATTTTACCTTAACTGGTAAACCCAACTCAATAACTCCGGAGCTAGGGTCTGTGTTTGTTCTCTCCGTCCGTCTGGTCCTTTCTCCCTTTGTAACTGTCTCTGATTCTTTTCTTAGCAGCCATGGTGTAACATAATGATTACTAACCAGCTTGGCATCAGACAAACCTGCATCTGAATCTTGGTTCTATCACTTCCTGACTGCATAATTTTGTGGTAAGCTCCTTAAATTTTCTGGTATTCAGTTTCTTTATCTGTAAAATGGAAATATAACAATACTACTTATTTCATAGGGTTGTTGTGAGATATGATCCATTTGAAAGCATAAGTCTTGTCATACAGTAAACATTCAAAAACTATTAGCTATTATTCTTTTGTATAACAAAATACTAATATAATAGGAAACATTTTAATAATTATAGTTTAGGTTTGATTGGCACTTTATGGCTTAGAAGTTAGTATCTTCAGATTCCTTATTCATTAACACATTATTGCAATACTCTGTAGTATTATACCCAACTATACATATTTAAGAGAACCGTTTAGCTGCCTGAGGCTGTTTTTAAAATGGTGAAGGATACTCTGGGAAGTATATGAAGTGTCCTTGCTCATAGACTTTTTGGATTAGTTTCTTATTGTCAATCCATGACCTTGCAGGCACAGCTCTGCCTTTTTATTCTGGTAGTCCCACCTTTTGTTAGCTTCTGTCTCCATTGTCCCTAGGAATTGCACACAGCCACCCCTAAGCATCAGTGCACACAACCCTCTGCCGAGTTTCATTTCTGTTGGATGTGACACTGTTAGGTGAGGCAGGGAGGCAGGTGTGGTAGACAGAACTCTATGACCCCCAATGACCCTAAACAGGGAACCCAGTTAAGCCTGCTTTGGACTTCTAACCTACAGAACCATAGAATAATAAATAGATATTGTTTTAAGCCTCTAAGTTTGTAGTGATTAGTTGTGAAGCAATAGAAAATGAATACAGCAAGAATAAAGTTGGGGATTAAGAGGGTGGTGGAATGAAGAGGGATGGGTAAAGAGACCGGGAGAATGGGATATAGCTATTATAGAAGTCATTGCAGGTCAGGTGGTGGTAGAGGTTTAAAATGATCGGAAAGAGTCTGGTTTTTATTTTCTATGAGTGAAGGTCTCTTGAGTGGAAATTAGAGAGCCATAGGTCTCTCTTAGAAAGATGACTGACAGCTACATAAAGGATGTTTTAGAAGAGAAAGAGAGACCAGGTAAGGTGCTGTTATTCTCATCCATGTGGGAGGTTAAGTTTTTTGGTCCAATTTTCTTAGGGATATCTATTTAATAAGAGGTCTTTGTAGTGGCACTGCTTAGATATGACTTCCACTTGAGCTGGACAGATAGATAGCAACAGTAACCTAAATAGTGGGATTTGAGATTCAGAGGCTGAATAAGTATAGTCATCTATTTTTTCTCATTCCACTCTTGGTGTAGTTAATCCTTTTTAGAGCTTTTGATTCCATAGAAGCTCAGGATGTATGGATGCAATCTTGTTCACTTAGAGGTTCCCAACCCACAACCATGGGCACAGTAGCTCTTATATGTCCAGAGAAGGCTTCCAGAGAAGTCTCCAGAGAAGGCTAAAAATATGAGGTCTGTCTACAGCTCTCAGCAGTGTGATCTAGTAAAAGAGTATGTGAAGTTCCCATTTTCATCAAAAAGATAATTCATGTACCTAGCTAGCTGCATTTTGATAAGTGGTCTTAATATATTTACTGTAAGAAATTATAAGTATTTATGCAAGTCGGAGAGAATCTTGTTATTTAGCAATGCAGCTTTGTTAGAAATCTAATGGTAGTCTTTTAAAAAATAACTTTTGATTATGAAAATTTCAAACACATTTAAATGTGTAGAGTTTAGTACAACAAATCTCCATGTACTCTTCATCCAGTATCCATAATTACCAATTTATGGCAAATCTAATTTCTTCTATATACTTTCCCATTTTCTACCTCACTAGTCATTATTTTTAAAAAATCCTTCTTTTAGTGATACATCTTATTATTCTAAGTACATCTTACCAAAGACAAGGACTGCTCTTTTAAAACATAACCACAAAATAACATTAGTCTTGTTCAAAGAGCTGTGAATGAGAAAAAGGTACAGATTTTTGGATGGGTTCACACTCAGAAATTTTTTTTAAGTGTTTTCAATGAATTTGAGCAATAAAGTCATAATGTGATTGCTAACCACTCTATGTACAGGAAGCTCTTGAAACTATGTCTCACTCTACTCAGCACATTGCCTGTGGGCTTCCCTTTCACCAGTTTCTTACCCCTAAGAGGCCACATTGTTTGCTGCTCATCAGAAGAGTGACTCTGTGATCTTAGGATGCCACAACTTAACTCGCCCAGCTCATTTCTGTATCAATTCCTGCTAAAAGGTCATTTTTGTTTTAACTGGTTGGTTGAGTCAGATGATAAGTGAAATATGATTCATGTGTATAACAGCTTCCCATCCCTGCTCCTTTGCCAGCCCCTAACTCCACCCCTCAAATCAAAGTTCTGCTTAGCGCTCAAGATGTACAACTAATAGCTCTTCTTTGTATGTGAATGACTAGTTAATTTTCCATCTTCTGACTCAGAAACCAATAGAACAGACCAAAGATACATGGACTCATAAATAGTGGACACCTGGGGGAAAAGAGTTCTAGGCCAAGAGAACAGAAACTACAAAGGCTCTGAGGCAGAAGCGTGCTTGACATTGTACTCCTGTGTACTGGTGTTGTGCCTTCTATAACAGCTAAACAAGAAAACCCCCAAAAGGATCACAGGGCAGCAAAGCTACCAATGGTAGAGTTGTGTATCTGAGACTCAGAAAATATACTCCTTGATAGCGTACAAGGGAAATAGGAGGAAATTTCAAGATAAGTCAAAGGTTTCTTATGTCATGGTAGCCCAGGGTACAAAAGTACAAGCTGATGTTAATTAACATCAAGAAATATTCCTAGAAAAGAAACATACCAAAACCTTGCCACACACAGAGGTGTTCAAGAATAAATGTATACTTGTAACGGTAAAACTGGGCTCGCTTAATGATTTGGTGGGATTCATTTGTGAGACACATAAAAAATGTCACATGAATGTTATTAACAGGGTTCTGCCACATGCACACCCCTCTGCATTTATAGTAGTGAATCAGAACACTTGGAATCATGCATCATCCTACACTTCTGGATATTCCCATCTACTAGATTCTTATCAAAAAGCAAGATGAAAAGAGAAAAAGACCAAAGCTGCTTCTTCTATCTCACTTAAAACATGGCAGTAATAATTTGAGCTATGGAGTTGATCACTTTGAATTATAGGATGCTAGTTAGAACTTAGACATCATCTAGGATAATCAGCTCATTTTTCAATGAACAACTGTCCACTGTCCACACCCCCCTCCCTTTACTGCCCTATCCTCTCGCCACTGTCCTGCCCCCTCCCCTTCACCAGTTTCTGGTGCTGACTCTAACATGCCTCCTGCTTGCTGATCAGAGACCTGATAAAGGAAGACCTGACCTTTTACAAGGGCAGCTCCAGGGATCTAAGCAGCAGAAGGGCTAAGATGCTACCATTCAAGCACTGAAGACCAGCTGACTTCTGCTGCTGGATTTTTTTCTACTCCAGATTTAAGTTATCAGACAAGAGGGATACCAATTGACCTGCCTTGGGTCAAGTGCCTATCCTTTGGTAGGGTTAGAGAATTCGGCATCCCTATCAGAACCACATGGAAGTGAGGATGGTAGAGATAGACAGAAAAAAGATAGAAGATACAAGAGAAAAACACTTCTGTCAACTCCTAAAATTAACTGCTCTGTTCTGGAATTTTGCATGTGTGTCACGAAGGCTTATTTTTGGACCTTCTTTCTGTCTTGGGACCCAGTTTTTAGATTCAACAATCTTGTGTGATTGGTCTTGATTTTGGTTCTGGACTATGCTTTGCAACCCTGCTTATCCCACAGTTTTAGGAAGAGCAAATATACTGCTACTCTGCTCACACTGTTGTGGGTTACTCTTTAGCAAAGGCAGTCAAAGCACTCCCATCTCTTAGCTCCATAATGGACAAGCTGAGCAGAAACAGACTCAGCAGAGATAGGGGAAACTTTGCCTAAGATGCTACAGATAGTTAGAGGCAGGTTCAGGACTAGAACTCAGGTATACTGATTTCCCATCCAGTGCTCTTTCCTTCTGTAGTAATTATTTCCAGTCCAACATTTGAGAGCTAACCAGAAAAGGAGAATAGAGTTATTGCCAGAACATCAGCACATTCAGAAGAGTTTGAAAGCATGTGCCTTTTTATGTGCAGGGATTGTGATTTGAACACGTTAAAAATTAGAAATAGAATGTCAGCAGTCGTGTCCTGCTGGTATTGTAAAAAATCTTAAGAAGACAGATGGTAGTTTTGAAATAGAAGATTTAAAGAACTTTGTACTTTGCACTTTTCCACACATGTGACAGGTGGGAAAGGAAAAATGGCAGGAGGAAGACTGTCACGCATTCAGAGACAAGGTTCACACAGCCAGTTTTGGAGGTGAGCCAGATTACTGGACTGCAGCTCTATTATGAGGTGTTACTTTCTCTATCACTTTGGGAGTGGGCGCTGTAGCTGGCGCCCACATTTACCATTGACTGCTCCACTACCTGCAACACACCCTATTTTGGAATCTCCTTCATTTGGAAACAGGGAGTGGCACAGGGAGGTCCCACATATGACCTCCCTGTTTTTATTAAGCCCATCCCCAGGGAAAAAGAACAAGAAAGATTCCAACAGAAGATAAAGCAAAAAAAAAAAAAAAAAAATTAGACAAAATTTACCTGTCTCTGTGGCTATGTCAGAGAGGACACACAAAGGGGAAGATCCAAGGATGTGTTTATATGATGGAGGAAAGAAGGGCTTGCTCCCTTGTTCATGAGAGAAAATAGTATCTGCAGCATTGTGTATGAGCACTCTAATTTGTGTTTATTATTTTTACATTTTCAGTCTTCCCAACTATATGTGGAGCAGTATCATTATCACTTGCCTCCACATATCTACAGCACTTCATATGGTGATTTGCAAACTGTATATGCTTAATTGTACTTAATTTGCAAACTGTAAATGCTTATTTCTGAGAATAAAATACAAGTTTAAAATTTTTGTTGATTTTTAAAATCAATTGTATCTTAATGGAAGTTACTGAGTTACTCCTCAATTTCTGTTGCATTTCCACACATAATCCCTTAAGCCTTTTAGGTAAATCCTCAGTATTAATAAGAATATGATTTTAATCTGGATTACCATGAAGCAATTAGATTTGGCATGCAGTTTGTTGATAAAATAAGAGAACCATAAAACTAGAAGCAGCACAAGCTTTGACACTCAAGGGAGTATTTTCCAGGATAATTAATTGCCAATTTTATTTTAAATACCATTATTTACCAAAATTATAGTTATATTCAGTATATATCATAAATTCTATGTGAATATGTATGGTAAAATGAACATAGTTAATTGTGTAAATAACATAATAATACATATCTATATCTTAAGTATCTTTTTAAAACTGTACACCTAATGCTTTGATATTCTGAATTAGTTTTCTAGGGTTGCCGTAACAAAGTACCACAAACTGGGGGGTTTAAACAACAGAACTTTATTCTCACAGTTCTGGAGGCTGGGAGTTCAAGATCCAGCTGCCAGGATGGCATAGTTCTGGTGTGGGCCCTCTTATGAGTTGCAAATTTTCTTTGTATCTTCCACTTTCCTGATAGAAAATCTTGACGTCTCTTGTGAAGAAAAAAGACTTCTGTGCACATACAGATTACTGCATCCTGTGCTACTCTCAGTCCTGCAGCCTGGCCCATTCTACTTCCTGAGGGACCTAGAACCAACTCAAGCATTTTCAACTTCCCCCCATGGTTCTCACTGGTTTTAGCTCTTTACAAACAATAAGCTTCTCAATCAGCTGTCTATTCTTTGACCTTTCATTCCACAATTTTTTCCCACCAGCATTTAAGTGTGGTCAAATCTCCTCCAGTGCTGTCTCCTCTACCTTCTACCCCAAATCTCTTCCCCTGTCAAAGTCAAACTTCTTGAAAGAATTAATTCTTATTTCCACTTCCCGCCTCCCATTTACTCCTCACCCCAGGGCAAGTAGCTTTTGATTTCTACCACTTTAAAGAAAGTACTGCAAAGCACAACATAAAGCTCAAACTGCTAAATCCAATAAACATTTTTTTTGGTCTTTTTCTTACTTATTACTCAGTAGTATTTGACAAAATTGGCCATCCCCTTCTTTTGAAATGTTCTTTTTCCATATATCTCCCTGCTCGGTCCTTCTTTTTTTTTTTTTTTTTTTTTTTTTTTGGCAGCTGCCACTCCTCCATTCACCCCTTAAATACAGATTTCCTCCATTCTTTGTCCTAGGCTCTTGGCGCTCCTCACTCTGCACCCTCTCTCTGAGTAATCTCTTCCTGTTGCTGGCTTCAATTTCCATCTTATTTTGATGATTCCCAAATCTATCACTCCAGCCATCTGCTTTATAGACATGTCTTCCCAGAAGTCCTACAGGCCTTTCAGACATAATGTTCTGAATCTGAACTCATCATCTTCCCCCGACAAACCTGCTCTTTCTCCTGGGCCATCACCTCCTCCCTAGGTGTCCAAGGCAGAAAACTGGCAGCATCCTCAACTCTTAATCCCTTCCCATTACTGACTCTCATCTCCTTCCTGGATTTCACCCTCCTCACTGGCTTTCCTCCCTCTGCTGCCATACGGAGGCTGCAGTGGTGCTTTAAAGTAAGCCAACTTGCTCATCACCCTGATTAACCACCAAACAAATAAACCCTGCTTCTCAGTTCGTGCTTTCTCTGTAGCTTCCATATTTCATCACTCTCCCCTTGCATCTTTAGTCAATAAGTTTCCTCTTTTCCTAGCACCCATTGTGATTTTTCCTGTGTTGCTCCCTTTACTGGAATACTCTTTTCTCCATTATCCCTTAAAATGGCAAACTCCTACTCTCTCAGCTCTTCCCCTGGCTGTGAGACTTGGGGTAAGTTAACTTAGCTATGCTTCAGTTTCCTCTTAAGTAAAATAGGGATAATACTAATAATATTTGCTCCATGAATGTTACAAAAACCAAATGAAAAGAAAATATGCTTAGGACTTAAACTGAAACATACAAGGTACTCAATAAGTATTAGCTATTATTATTATTATTACTTATTGGACTCTGTTTATATGTCACTTTATCCAGGACTCCTTGCCTGACTTGGAAAATCTCAGTGAGGAGACCCTCCTAACTACTTCCATGATCCAGTTCCTCTGCATTGTAATTGCTGCTTATTTGTCTGTCTGCTCCTCTCCCTACCACTTGCACATATTCCCTTCTCACCAAGGTACCCTGTAAGCCCTGTGGGAGAAGGAACCATAACTATCAGTTTTACTGTGGTATTCATATTCCTAGGAGAAGCTCGCAATTTTTTGTTGTCTGAATGAATATAGATGCAAAATTATTTCAATGTTTGATTGCTCTCTGTTTCTGCTAAGTCACCACTTTCTGAACCAGCTCTGAAGTGCTTGAACTCTTATTGAGCATGGGATTTGTGGCTATGTATAATCTTGCTAAGATTAGAAAGGACTATTAATGAGGTACAGCCTTTTTGACAGTACTGTCCAGTTTAGGTACATCATAACTCCAATTAGCCTTGGCAACACCCCAGCAACTAATAAACTGAATTCTGCGTATCCTATTTGAGAGCAGAAGCTAATTAGACAAATTATGGTCTATCTGGTATTGGCATTTGTCTGGGAGACCCAGACTAACTGCAATAACCAATCACTGTCTTTGAAATGTAATGTAGGTCCCAGCTTGACTATTAGCAGCACTCACTTTAAATTGATACATACCCAGTGGTTTGCTGGCACATGTTTAATACCTGGTTCTCAGGGGAAAAGCCCTAATTTTAGTGTTTGCTCATTTTCATGGTGTAAACAGTCCTACCTTGACAGATGTCAATGTGACATTGCCAAATTCCTGAAATTTTACCAATAACTTTTTGCAAGCGGTGCAAGCAGGCTCCAGCACACTGCAGTCTAGATGGGTCGGTAGGGAGACTAGGTGAGCTTTACTTTCATGAATAAGAAATTCTCTTAAGAACATGAGAGTTAACTGTTCATAGTTGGAGAAAAATTTTGAAAGAAAGTAATGATTCTGAGAGTGGCCTGGATCAGAATATTGCCAGGCTTTCCCTTAACATATGTGCACCTTAATAACTAGGGCTCTCCTCCTGCAGGCCAGGCTGGCACTGTCCCCTCCGTCATGGGGGAAGGGTGTGGTGGGCAGATGTCCATGTGCTAATTCTTAAAGTCTATGGATAGATTATATTAACTGACAAAGGAGAATTAAGACTGCAGATGGAATTAATGTTGTAAATCAGCTAGCTTTAAAGTAGAGAGGTTATTCTGGATTATCCAGGGGACTCAATGTAATGAGAAGCGTCCTTAAAAGTGGAAGAGAGAGGCAGAAAAGGGAGAACAGATAAATGGCAGCATGAGAAGGATTTAGCCTAATGATCCTGGCTTTGAAGAAAGCGGGGGAATCTACAAGCAAAAAAGGGTGGATGACCTCTAGAAGCTGGCAGAGAGGCACAGAAACAGTGTCACTAGAGCCATCCTAAAGAAACTGAGCCTGGCTGACATCCTGATATTAGCCCAGTGAGACCCATGCTAGATTTCTAACCTACAGAACTGTAATGTAATACATTTGTATTTGTCTTGTTTCAAGCCTCTGTACTTGAGATAATTTATGACAGGAAACTAATACCAAAAATCCTCTGTACTTGTTAAGTCCTTGCTTAACTTTGACTTTTTATCTAGTGGGCTCCAAATTATTGGCTCTTCAGCCTTAACTGTAATTCTGCCTCTGGTCCTTTGGTCTTAGTAATTGCATTTGATGTTGCTAGCATTTGAAATGTGGCTTTACCAAATAGATTATGCTTTGTCTACCTCCCTGCACTATCGCCCTTTTAGCAGATCCCCAGACAAGTCACCCTTCACTGTCATGAGGGAGAAGGGGGTTTAGCTGGGCAAAGCCTCAACACCATTCCTTTCCTTTCCATTTCCATGGTCCTCACTGTATCCCATGTTCCCAGCACTTACATCCTGGACAATTTCTTTTTCTTTTATTTTTTTTTTAGAGACAGGGTCTCATTATGTTGCCCAGGCTGGAGTGCATTGGCTATTTATAGATGCAATCCCACAACTGATCATCATGGGAGTTTTTACCTGCTCCATTTCTGACCTGGGCTGATTCACCCCACCTAGGCAACCTGGTGGTTCCCTGTTCCCGGGAGGTGACCATATTGATGCTGAACTTAGTGCAGACACCCAATCAGCGTAGCACACTACAGCCCAGAACCCCTAGGCTGAAGCCATCCTCCCACCTCAGTCTCTGAGTAGCTAGGACTATAGGCACGGACCATTGCGCCCAGCAATCCTGGACAATTTCAATGACCGTTCCTCCAACCCATTAAGAAGGTCAACCCTCCTAAAAAGAAACAATAAGTGTCACTTGTGCCTCCTGACTTAAGTATGAAGACTTTGGATTAGCATTTACAGCTTCCCATTATTTTGCCTCAACTTTTTCTGAAAGTATTTCTCCAAATTCTTCTACTGAAATTTATAATTTAATCTCAATGGTACCTACAGCTGTTTTGTATCTTCCTGCTTCTTAACTCATATCCATTCACTACCCATCATCCAACAAATATTTACTGAGTGGTTGCCGTTTTCTAATAGCTGTTCTGGGCATGGTAAAAGGCACAAAAAAAGATAAGACCCTCCAAATGGGCAAGATAATAGCTATGCTATTGCAGATCTCACAACCTAATGAAAGACACTTACATATGAACACAAAATTTCAGTAAAATATGGCAACAGATGATAGCAACACAAGCCAGGTGCCCGAGAGCTCAGTGGAAGGAATAGTGTGGCTGTCTTCTTTGTGATTCCCTCCTCAACTTAGAAGCAGCTCTGAGTTAGAGGAAAGAGCACTGATCTTGGGAGATAAAAAGCTGGATTTCAGCCAATTAATTTCTGCAATTAATTTCTTGGCAAATTCAATAAATTGATAAGTTTCTATCCATGGAGTAAAAAAAAAAGGGGTGGATAATACTCATAGAATTTTATTAAGAGTGAGAATTAATAATGCTCTGTAATTGGAAAAGTGCTATGTATATATGATTCCATGTTTACCTATGAAAAAGGTCAGAATATGCCACCCCAAAATATGCCACTTTGGCATAAGGATTATTTTGAGCTTAAGGCAATTAAAAGCAGAAAACACAGAAAAAGCTCTTTGCCCTCCCCCATCGGCTTAAAAGCAGGACATAAATTTCCCTTTATAAAGGTGCTCCGCTTTCCTTTCCCAAAAAAGAAAGAGATCAACCATTATCATTAGAGACAGAAAGTGTTAAAAGAAAAACTTCAGCTGAATTAAATTAAAAGGAGTTTAATTGAGTAATGAATGATTCACAGATTGGGCAGCCTCCAGAATCACAGCAGATTCAGAGAGACTCCAGAGGTGCCTTGTGGTCAGAACAAATTTATAGACAAAAAAGTAGAGAGACATACAGGAATCGAAAGTGAGGTACAGAAACAGCTGGATTGGTTACAGGTTGGCATTTGCCTTATTTGAACACAGTTTGAACACTCGGCAGTGTATGAGTGGTTGAAATATGGCTGCTAGGATTGGCCAAGACTCAGATATTGTTATAGGCACATACTCCTAAGTTAGGTTTTCAATCTTGTCTACTTATTAAGTTAGGTCACAGTTCATCCACAAGGGCTCAAATATAGAAGTACAGAGTCTTTCTCAGGACATATTTAGTTTGCTTTAACAAAAGTCAGCACCAAGATGAGTCTGTAGGAACAAACCTTACTAAAGCAACCCTTACTTTCCATTAGTTTCCCTTGCATATTACCATCCCACAATTTACTGTCTCTTGAAGCTCAAACCTATTTTCCTTTGCCTTGTCACTTTCCCATAATTTATCACCCTCTGTTAAAATGGTATGTGAGTCCTTGGGTCAAACTGCTTCATTGGTTCTTCCATTCTTTTCTATGAAGGCCTCTGTGCACATAAAAATTAGAATATTAACACAAAAATTTTTGTATGTCTTTTCTTCTGTTAATCTGTATTTTGCCCATTCAATTCAAAGGCCCCAGTGAAAACATGAGAGAATAGAAGAAATATTTCTTTCCTCCTCTACACTTATTTAACCAAAACATATGATTTATGACCCAGATTATATACTATTTATTCTTTCCTTCCTACACGTTTATAGTGCTATTTTTTTGGTGCTCATCATAAAGGAACTGTTTTTCCATCTAAAAATTATGTGTGGTGAAATATAATCAACCTATGGAAAAATGCATAAAACACAAATATGCAACCTAATAAACTACTGTAATAGGAACAACCCTGAACCCTTTCTAGAGTCAAAAACATAACAACAACTTTAGGAGAACCCTATGTATACTTTATATAAGCACTTTTCACATGCTGTTTTATCTGCCTTATTAAATTGCAAGGATTTTGAAGACTGGCATATTAGCCAAGATTCTTATGTTGGAAATGATAAAACCCAAATTAACCAAACTTAAACAGAAAATGAGAAATTTATTGCACACAAAATTAAATGCTGGGAAGTATGCAGTGGAGCTGGACTTAGGATAACCTAGGATGCAAGCACTATCACTTCCTCCCTGTCACTTCCTCTTTTCTCCTTGCTTTCCATCCTCCCTGCTTCTCTCTGCCTGATATCCTCACTGTCACAAAATGGTTCCCCTGGAGACTCATACCCTGTAGTCCTCAGACCAGAAAAGAGATTCTCTTTACTCAGCTTGAGTTTAGAAGTAAAACATCCTGGGAAAGGTCTATTGTCTGACCTGAGGTCCATGCCCCAATCTGTTATCAGGAGGATGAGGTCAGAGAGAGATGCTGGCAACAGAAAACAACAGCTATGACAGAGGCACCATTTCTTGTTCAATACCTCAAATGATCATTACATTCTTCACAGAGGAGGCAATCCTATCATTAATATTGCAAGGGTCTCAGCAGGAACTTCAACTGGGCCTCCTCTGGTATTCAGGCATGTTTGGGTTTGTCAGGAAGACTGCTGAATGTGGTTCTCTGTGTGCCAGGGATCAATGCCTGTGACGGGCTTAAGAGACTTCAGGGAAAAGAATATCACCCTAAGTGAAGTCAGAGACAAGGAGCATCTTTAGTGTAAGGACATCAAAGGACTGGTGACTTCTGAGGACAGAATATGTTTGTTACTCAGATTGTCCCCTAAGCTACCTCTCTGAGACTGAGGTCTATGCGTAGAAAAGAGTTTCTAACAGTTGAGGTCAGATAATTCGTTGTTGCAGGGGCTGTTCCGTACATTGTAGGATGTTTAGCAGCTTCCCTGGATTGACCCTCTAGATACCAATAGCATTCTTATTTTCTAGGCATGCAAAACAGTAATGACTTCAGACATTATGTCCCCTGAGGGACAAAATCACCCTTTCTTGAGAACCACTGGCCTAGAAGGAAGAAGCTATAAAAAGGAGGAAAAGAAGTAAATAAAAACGGAAAGAGCTGCTGTCCAAGGCAGCCATGTAGTCTCACTCGCAATATCTACAAAGGGCCATTTCTTGTGCTAGCAAGGATGCGTAGGGTGAGTTAACAGAGCTCATAGGTAAAATACCTTTGAAAGAACTTGAAATAAAATTTGGGGAAGTCAGGGATGCTAGTTTCTGTTAATCAGACAGACTAAAGCTGGAGAAATATTTTTGTGTTATTTTTGACAGTTCTTATGACATATTTTTACCTTCAGGCTGATATGGCTTGGGAAACATTAGTTAAATTTGAATGAATGGATGATTTTAATGAATGAGGTTAACAATTTTTTTTCTTAATGGCATGCTTCAATTCACACATTACTACTGTGGGGTTAGAATTTTAGAAGTGTCAGGTACATTAATCTACATTATACTACTGTAAAATAGTGATGAACTTTCTGTGAAAATTGATCCCACACAAAGTTCTAAGATTAGAAACTAAAAATTTGATGTATCACCAAGTGTTCAATTTAAATTCCATGATAAGTGGCCTAAACATGAAAGAAAATTTTCAAAATAGGCTACTGTGAGACATCTTCACATTCAGTGGGTTACTCATCAGTTTTTAAAAGAGAATTTATATCTTTAAAACTTGCATTCATTTGTTTTAAAATACCAATTCTGATTCCACTGGAAATGTGTTTTGAAGCAGTAATGGGGCAGGAGAGGATATAATAAAAGAAAATATTAAAAGGAAGTAATAAAATTCCTCAATTAAGTCTACTTTTAAAAGATGGAGAAAATGAAGAGCCATCTCTCCGCCTGTGCAGTATAGCATCCCTTTCCCTTATGGAGGTAAGAGAACTTCCCTCTTCCTTGGGGGAAGTCCTCCTTCCCCATTTCACATATCCTGTCCTCCCCACCTCTCTTCTCCCTATCTCAGCACAGTGAGAGGTTCATGACCTAGACTTGACCAATTAGATTCTCCTGGGAATTTGAATCTTGGATGGAGTGGAGTTATTTGGGTTCCTGGCTTTACTAAAAGCTTGGATATTCAGGTTTTCCCTCCCAGTCCCTCAATTCTATGAGCCACCAGTATCCTTCCAATTAAGTATCTTCTTCACTTTATTTCCAGTAATGAGGTTATCAATAATCAATTTCAGTTGCTTAAAACAGAAGCAAAGAACTGTAACTAACACAGGAAACTCTGATTTAAAAGTATTGTGACTCATTTGTCACTATGATTAAAGAGAACGGGAAAGGGTTAGGAAAGAATATGGAATTAGAACTGAAAGGTAGCTTTCTTGAGTCTATGCTGACCAAACGTTGAAATGTGTTGATATGAAATATCTATTCATATGTGTTTGTTTGTTTTTGAATCTTCTACTTCTACCAGGTTTATATACAGGTGAAGTTATGTAGTTTCCAATTTTGCTTGATTAATTTTAGGATTCCCACAATATTTAAGCAATTTTTTTCTGACTGTGATGCTTATTATTTTCCAATAATGCAATTAAAAGTGTTATAATAGCCACTTTTATAAATTGATTCTAAAAAGCAATGCTTTTAATTTACTAATGTATTTTAATATAAATATTATTCATTCTCATCATAAAAATAATAAACAGTACAGAAAGGTAGACAATGAAAAATAAAAGAGCCACATCATCCCCCTTTTCAGAGAAAATCAAGTTGCTTACTTAAGATATTTCTAGCTATAACTGATATGCCTTTGGTTCCTGGTGTTTTCTCGTACTTGGGCTCTTGCCCATTCAACTAAGTAGGCATTTTATAAAACTTGCCTCAGTGGAGGGATAACATTAGAGACCACAGGTTAAGAAAACCAATCAACCAACCAAATTTGCTTCTTGATGTAATGAGTTTCAAAAGGCCAGTCCTCAGTGGAAAGGCAGGGTCTATTTACACAGGAACAGAAAGAGTTTCAGGGAAAAAAACCTGATGAGGAAGAGTGAATCTTGCTAACTGGGAGGACTGGATAGGCTTCCCTGGGCTGGGATGATGGGAAGATCATGACTACTCAGTAAGGGAACATGGTCCTTTGGGTCAAGGAAAGGGACCTGGTCAAGGAAAATCCTTGGAGAGCAGAGTTGGCATCACAGACACCATCCTCTAACACTATGAGCACTGCTGGTCACCTCCAGGACCTGTTGGCACTGAGTCTTCATTCAACTAAGACCTATACAACTGTTAGTTTTCCTTTCCATGGCGTTCCACCTTCCAAAATCCAGGAGGAGAGAATATGTGCCCTAAGAGGGGCCTATCCTGACCTTTTGATGGCCTAGGACATGTGTGAGTTCCCCAGGTTAGAGAGTGACACACAGCATTGATGGTACTGAGGTGACATGGAAGGTCCAGCACCTTGATGTGTATGGCACTGAACAGAGCCAGCTTCAGATTCACCCCTCTCCTCCTGAGCCAGTAAAATGGAAAAACACACACAATTACACACACACACACACACACACATATCTCCCTCCTTCTCTTCCTCTACTTTTACACAAACTGCATCACATTATACCTATTGATCTTCCACTTGCATTTTTCACTTAGTGATATAGCTTTGATATCAGTCTGCAAAGATCTAATCTGTTTTTTAAATGGCTACTTGGTATCTTCATAATTTGACTGGTCCCCAAATGATGGACCTTTAGTTCTCTCTGTCCCTGTCTCTCTTCTCCCTTCTCCCTCCCCTTTTCTCTCTCAAATATTACCAAGCTATCATGAGTATCCTTTCACATAAGTCTTTGAACTTTTGTTTGAGGTAACCCTAGGATGAATTCTTAGAATTGGAATTACTGGACCAAAAAGTATGAGCTTTTAAGAAAAAAATAATGAATGTAAATATTGACAAGTTGTTTTCCAAAATATTTTTTTGACTTGGATTCTCATAAGCTCTTCTTTACCCATATTCTCTGTAGCACTAGGTATTATAATCTTTTTATAATCTTTGCCAATCTGATACATGAAAATTACAATTTATTTTAAAATCTGCCTTATCTTAATGATGACTAAGAATCCTCTTTATATTTTGTTGAACCTATTTAATTATGTAATTACGATATTCTTTCTTACAGTTAGGGGCTATTTTCTATTCAGCATGTAAATTTTTACAAAGCTCCCATCATGTGTCTAGTTGATTATGTTGAATTAGACTGAAAACAACAACAGCATTTGATATCACAGAATGTGGCAGAGAAAATGTAAACATGAAATAGTTTAACAGTAAAAAGTTTCCTGTGGCACTAGTTTTGAGTTACACTGGCGCTGGCTCCTGATGAATAGGATGAATTAGTTACAAAATGTACCCATAGGTAATTGAGTAAAGCTAAGTGTTAGCTAGAGTTGTTTCGTGTTATCCACTTGAAAACTAGAGAACATCAGCCAAAAATCAATTTTGGTTTTGGCATAATTAATGCTGCTCTGTTCTCTCGAGTAGTACAGTAATTAGAAATATGGCTCAGTGATTCCTTAATGTCACTACTGGTTTGTGACAGAAAACCACGACACTGGCATTAAGAATGACAATTTCCTCCTTACTTGCTTCGGGAGGAGGCAGCTATCAGGAATTGAACAAAGAACTATGACATAGCTCTCTTTCATGATGTAGTTTTAGCTAGAAATCTGATCTGTCTAGAGACAGTTTCAAATCTGATTCTCCCAGAGCTGTTAGAATACAGACTTTATAAAAACTCACAGCACTAGATTTATGCTACCCTCCTATATCTTGGCTCATGGACAAGCTGATGATAGATGAAAAAAATGCTGCAGAAACTTGTGTTCCAAGATGCTTATCAAAGTATATTAAGAGGCAAGCTGAGAAAAACAAAAAAGTGTTACCTACTCAACCAAACTCTAGGATACTTGTTTAAGAAAGTGAAAGAGGTTTCTTTCATGTAAGACCTCAGTCTTTAATATACCAATGTGACATGAACCTAGTTTTCAGTGTTTCCCCAACTCATTTGACCTGGCACCCAATTTCCTATAGTGAATATATGCTATTTTCCAGCCACCCAGTGTCCACTTTTCTTTTTATATCTAGTGGGGCTATGAGCAGGGGTCCCACACTACCACAACTGAGGGACAGGCCAATGCTCCAGGCTAAAACAACTGGAAGCTGCAGACTACAATTGGGAGTACAAAGAGCAATCAATTGGGACTCACCCATTTCAGCAATGGAAGACACCATCTCATAACATTCCTGTCCTGATATTATCCTGTTGTCACTGCTTCTGTGCCCTCTGGAGTTCTCCTGCTGGCTTTCTATCCTGGGTATCTAGCTAGGCTTCCCATCAATTCTTAGAGCTTCTGATATCCTTCTACTAAGTTCCTTCTTGCCTAAATTAGGCAGAGAGTTTTCAGTTGCAACCAAAGACTCACACTTAAAAAATATATATATATTCTTCAGCTCATCCCTCATAACATCACTAGATTGAAACAGGAACAATGTATATTTATTGACAACTAAAAGACCTACGTGGATTATACCACCTAACACATTCTAGGAGCTCAAAAAAATTGCTGAACAAATAATAAGTATTCCAAAAAACAGCTTTTGGGAAGTATTATTTTAAGTCATTTTCTTAATAAGGAGAAAGACTATATATAATGGTACCTAAGAGAGAAATGGTGCCTAACACCTAGTTGCTCCTCTAGGAGTGGAGTAAACTGCAACATATGTTTGTGTTGAATTTTGGTGGCTATTGAATAAACTAATGTCTCTTATTTTAGAGAAATAAAATACTTAAGACAAAATATAAACTTTAAATCAATACTAAGGAGCCATTTAGGAAAATCTTGCCCTCTCTGAACTAGACATTTTACTAGGCATTTGCCATTTAAACCTCAATGCCATGTGTCAATGAACAATATTTAGTGAGCTGATACTATGTGGCAGACATTGTGCTAGGGCCAGGAGATACCCTGAGACACTCAGCTTGGGCAGTAAGAGACTCTTCCATAGTCACACAGATGGTGAGTTGGTGATGTAAATATTCTTTTCCTGTGTAAATGCAATTATAGTCTTTGCTCTATTTAATTATACTAAATAAATAGCTGCTATTTATTCTAAACAGATAATCCAATCAATATAGATGGGCTTAAAATTTTAAGTATTCTCACTTTAGTGACAAACACCTTGGGGATCTTAAAGGAGTGTTTTATTTATTGATACCAGTCACTGTCAATATTTTTGGTTCAAAGACGCTTTCATATTCGATTTTCTGATAGAAGACAACGCAATGAAAACTATCAAGTTGCTTATGAAAAAATCTTAGGATGACACTGCACCTAATGTTTGTAGTCAGTTGTTTGTCATTCTTTCCCTTGTCCTATGCTGTGTCCAGGACTGCTAGATAAGTAGGTACCCAGCATCCTAGCGTCCAGATATCAAAACCATGAAAATGAAGCACTGCAAGCCAGACAGATAACCCCCAGAGGAAGCAAACGAATAAACCCCCAAATCCTGTGGATCTAGAAGTAGAAAATAATCGCTGAACCACTGATTTGAGACCAATGAGAACATTAAGGACACCTCAAAATAGATCAGGGCACTGTTCCTAGCCCAACTCTGTGGCAGAACATAAACCTGCAAGAAATAGGATTAACATACTATCTTTGCAGTAAGTTAAATCCTGAACTTCTACAAAATACAGTTTACTCCAATTTAGTTACACTCTTCTGGCTACTGGTGTCTTACCTCCACGTTGGACTAAGGTTTTCAATTCGGTGGTGGAATACTTACCTATTAAAATTACCCACTTTGCTTTAGTGTGAATTTCTCAGCATGTTTTACACAGGAGTGACCTGAATGACTCGGAAGTGGCACTAGAGTGTGCCAGGCCCTGGAATTTAATGGTATGGTTCTGTGGTTGTTGTCTGTTTGCGGTTTTATTGCTGAATTAGTAGTAACCACAGTAATCACACCCCTTCTCATTTCTCAGGCTTGGGGATTTCGTCCACCTCTGGCGGGTTGGTTCCCCTGACGTTTCTTAAAGTTACTGTGAATTTGTTCTGGTCAGTACCATAGAGTGTATTATCCTAAGGAGGGCCACTGTAGGGCCGCTAGGACTAGAGGCAACTTGAACTTCACAAGTTAGCAGAGCAAGGACTCCCTGGAACACCGAGTTAGGGCCACGGGGTCTGTTCGCTCAGATTGCCCGCCAGCCCTGGGAAAGGAGTCTGGGGGCGAGCAGGCTGGGTTCCCGGGTCTCAGTCGCCGCAGTGGTGGCTACAGACTGCGCATGTGACCCAGGGGCCGGCGACGCAGGTGCCGGAGAGCGAGGAGGAGGGCGGCGTGGAGGAGGGTACTTCCGGGACCGGCGGGCGCGCGCTGGCAGCTCGCCGACGGCGGGGGCGGGGGCGGGGGGCGGCAGGGGAGCGAGCGCGCTGGCGGCGGGCGGCGGCGTTGCGCGAGGGGTGGCGAGAGGATGTGCGCGGGATCGCGGGGGAGGGGGAGGGGGAGGGAGCGCGCGGGCTAGCTGGAGGCGGGAGGGGGCGGAGCCCTGTGGCGTCTGAACCCGCCCCGGGGGTGCCAAGGTGCGTCTCCAATCTGACGCGACCGCCTGGGGCGGAGTCAGCGGGACGTGCCACCTGCAGGGCTGGCTAGGGCTTTTTATTTACTAGGGAGCAGTTTCCCCGCGCGACAGTTCGGGAGCGCGCAGGCAGTCGCGCGCACACACGCACGCAGGCACACACACACACACACACACACTTTCGCACACACAAACACGCTAGGACGCTCGTCTTCGCTACTGCATCCCCGAACCAGCAGAGCGAAGCTACTGCGGGTTCTCTTAACCTCAGCATCGTGGGGCGAAGCAGAGCCATTGTGCATCAAGGAGAGGCCGGTGCCTGCGCTGCCGTCTCTGGCACCTAACCCAGCAGACCGCTCACCCCATCGGGTAAGCCAGTCTCTCTCCTTGTAACCTGTTCTGCAGACCTGAGGAAGAGGGTGGGAGGCTGCTGGTGCGCCAAGTGGGGGCAGACCCGGAGTTGACATTTCAGGGGCTTGCAGCCCATGCAGCCTCTGCCCGTGTCGTCTAACGGGAGCAGCCACTACTCAGGTTACTTATGCTGCCAGCCCTGGAGTCGCTCCCCCTTTCTTCCCTCCCCCTGAGCCCAATATGTACTGTGCTCCTTGGTTGCCAAGGAGACTTGCTTAAACATCAGCCGTGGGACATCTATTGAAAGAACTGGTTTCTTAAATGATGCCGTTATTTATTTTGATATTTAAAATAAAATATACACTGAGGACCTTGTCGTAATTTGGCATTTGTTAATCTGTATTCAGGTGGCGGTTTCATTCAACTTCAAGAAAAGCCGTAATTGCACTATATGGTATGCTTTAAAAAGGATTCGTCAGATGAATTTTTCAACGGATTGTGTCTTGAATCATAATTTACTCCCATTTTGGTGATCTTATAAAGAAAGATGACTGCAGTTTAGATCCCTTCTTCCCCTCTATTTCCAGTTTTATTTTGCAGTTCACTTAGTCGTGATTATTTTAAATTAAAAGCAGATGATTTAATTGTGTTTCCCCACACAAGAATGAGCTTCTATTGTAAATTGACCAGAACAGGAATACGTTTGTGAATTCGTAACGTAAGAAGGTAGCATTCATGACATACATCTTTGCTAGCATTTTTATATCCCCTGCATCAGTATTGAAGCGCAGTTTTTTGCACCTCTGCTCATTTCTGAGAAGATTCTGTTTTTTAAAAAATCTCTTATTGATTATTTTTAGATCTATCTCTATACACAGATAGAGATAGATATAAAATGTGTGCCATGGCTTACTAGAGCTTATATGAAAGTGCAGTTGTTTTTGCTTTTTGTTTTTTTTCTGATGGGACTGGGTCCTCTACTGGAACACTGATAGGCCAATGGAAGAGGTCAGCCTAATACCTGGGCTGTCAGTTTTGTTTTATTTTGAGGTCTCGGGTGTCTATTGGGTGAACTTGTAACACAGTACTTGAAGGCATCAGCAATCCAGTAATTACACTTTGCACGAATTTCATGCCTCCATCACAAACAAATGGCCCAGTAAAGATCCACTGGCATTCAAGAATTAATTTTGTTTTCCTTTGATATTTGTTCATCTTTTCTACTTCTTGTTAAATGACCCAAGGAAATAAGTCAAATTCTTCTAATTTAGATTTTAAACTCTGTCATAGAGAGTGTAATAAATAATGTGAGGAGCAAGTAAGCCAAATAATGACAGAGGTAGATAGAGGGGATTTATGCAATTCACAGAGCTTTGGGAGATGAATGATGACAAACATTTTACATTACAGTGTAGAAAGCACTTTTCATATACTTCTTTTTTAATCCTCACAACAACCCTTTGAGGCCAATAAATTACCTTCCATTTAAAGCTGAGGAACCCAAGACTCAAACCTTGCTGAAGGTCACAGCTAGTGAATGGGGAAGCCCTTTCTGGATCCAGTCTCCTTGCCTTTAAAAAAAAGGTGTGTGTGCGTTTCAGATGTGTGCAGGTATCTGACAAGTGAGATAAAGGAGTGGAGCAGACCTAGACAAGACACGTGGGAGAGAGGGTAGGGAGTGGAGTGTGAACTGTGGCCTCTGGAACTTGCAAACCACTGTAAAGGAGGCAGCTCCCACTCCACTGTAGCCAATTGTTACTGTCCAGGCTGTAAAACATGACAGTTTTTTAAGGAAAACAGAAGCTTCTGGATTTTTTTTATGAGGTATCCTTAATTTTAAAAACTGTAAGGACCACATTAAAAATTGTATCTGGGTCATATCTGGCCTGTGGCCTGCTAGTTAGCAACCCATAATTACTGATGTCTCACTCAATTATAAGTTAGTATTCTCTAACAAAATACTGATGTGAAAAAAAATCCATCATTGTGAGTGATCAGCTTTTTATTTCAATAGTAAAGTCTAATAAATGCTCTACCTTTGTTTTTCAATAAACAGGTTCAAAAATTTTTTGAGGTTTCCTAGATCTCTGTCTTATATCTCAGAAAATAAAAGACCATGAAGTGCTCTAAAATAGGAATTTTTGAATCTGGTGAAACAAAAGCATATATAGTTTAGAACTTATGTTCCTGGCTTAATGTTTTTTTTCTTGCCATAAGGCCAAGAAGTGGAGAAAAACTCAGTTGAGTGCTTGTTATAGGAAGACGTAGGATTGGTCAGCAAATGGAGCATCCTGAGCCTTTAATGAAAATGTCTGATTAAAGTGTTAGATAATTAGGTAAAACCCACCACTGAATACTGCAAGATGCCAAAGGAATGAAAACATAAGTGGGAACTCAGAGACATTAAATCCCAGCACCCTGGTACATAAAATGTTTACTCCTTTAATAACTATCTTGTAGTGAGGTAAATACATCTTGAGAAGCTGCCATTTTCTCGTGTTTCTCCTAGAGCTACAGAGATGCTAGTGGACTTCACTGAAGTAGGTAAGTAGTCAGAGAGGAGTGTCATTTTATTTACATTGTCTCTTTGGTGGATCCAGAGAGGTGTAGTTAAAAGGAAAAGCCAAAAGATTTGAACAGCGACTTCTCATGGTTCTCTTATTCCAAAATCCCCCTCTGGAAAGATGCCTTAACAGTAAATAAAGCCATTTCAGTTTTCCTTTCATGGAAATATGTTGCACCTCTAGTAAGGAGCTATGCAGGTGTGTGTTAGTAATGTTCTAACAAAGTCCTGGCTGAGTGCATGGAGATACCGTCTCTGCCCTCAATGATTCAGAGCAAACACACTGCTCCTGGCAGCGTCCACTTTTCGAGCTCTTCTGTGAGCAAGCTACTTCCATATCGGCTTCACAATGACTCTATAAAGTGGGCATCTTATTTCCATTTTACAGATGGAGGATCTAAGACTGTGAAGTCCAATTGGAGCAATGAAAGAAATCTTGCAACTTCAGCTGCTCTTCTCTCTTCACATTCCTTCTTCTCAACTGTTACCTAATGCAGGTTATAGACATGTACCTAATTGTGATTTTGAGGGAGTTATGTGTTAAATGTTACAATGGAAATATAAGATTCCATAGAAGCTCAGACACAGGGAAAAATTTTTAAATGTTCTGATTGTGGAGATCAGGTCTGTCCCTAGGTAGTAGGGGGATTAGTGCTGGAACTTGATGGCTGGGTATGATTATATTAAATGAAAATCCTTATAGCTATTGAAAGATGGGAGAGTCTCCACCAGACAGTCTGTTGGAAATGTGGGTTAAGAGGATGATGCTAGTGATACCTAATATTGATGAGCTTACTGTAGCTGAGCGAGTGATGAAAGCTGTGGAAGAACTATGGTCTGGAAGATGGAGTGCAGCAGAGGATGCAACTGCGGATGGGTGGGAGGGGATGGAGGAAGACAAATTTGGGAAGGAGACTAGGAGAGGAGTTGTAGCCATAGAGGAGAATCTGGAGAATGTAGTACTGATTCTTCTAAAGACTGAACATAAAGTCAAGGGACAAACCAAGTATTATATTCTCTATACAGAGACTGGCACACAATAAATACCCATAAACCATGATGATGTGTCTACATTTTTAATGTCCGATGGCTGGTACATAATTTCCTCTCATGATATCACTTTTCTATAGAAAAAGCATACACGTTTTATATGAATTCATTTGGAGTGGGTAAATATATGGATTTTCAAAAATGGGAAAAGATTCTGGCAAATTAGATGATAAAAGATGTAATCTTTTTTTTCTAGTAGAGTCATAGACTTGGAGGCTAAGGAGGCTCTTACAGATACAGATTTTAAGGTTGCATATACTTTTGATGAAGTCTTATATGTTTGGGACAAGTAAAGGAAAAATGTGGGCTGTAAACCATTTGAAAAGCTGTACTCAAATCTAGACAGAAGGCTTTGGTGACAGATAAATGTACTATAATCTTGATCCTGGTTGGGTCAATGTTTTTATTTATTACATCAGTAGAGATATGAAAGAAATGTGACAAGCAAGTGGGAGTTAGACTTGCATTTAAGTACTAGATCTTCAGTGACTGGGTGGGAGAGCTACCTGTTAGAATGTTCAGCACAAGGTATCAGGATGAAATAAAATAGAAGGCGTCATAGCAAGAGTCTAGCACTGGGGATATTTGTCATGACAGGAATTTACTTTAAAGTTGGAGGGATTTTAATTCCTATCAAGAACAATATAAGCCAATATGATGATTTGCTCTTCACAGATATATTTGGCAAGTAATGGAAAATATTATGAAAAAATGATACTGTAAGGAGCCCATCTTTCTTAATAAGCAAGGGGCTTTTTGGTGACAGCAGAGATAGATGTGGCTATGTCTCTGTGTCAGGCAGTGTCTTACTTCCCTTCTCTGCTTATAAGACTGCTTATTATTTCAGAATTGTTTTCCAATTTGTAGAGCAGAACTTAAGAATTTATCCTAGAACATTTTACTTTCTCTCTTGTTGAGAATTAGTAAATAGAATTCATTTTGTTCACCTTTTTCCTGGCATTTCTAATCAGAACCTTCATTCCCAGGCCCTTCTTGTCAAGATCTTTACCTAAGAGGAGCTGAGCATTGTGAAATGCTCAACTTTCTTCATATTTCTTTTGTTCTTTCCCTATTTTGTATACACATTGCAATGCATTAATGTATTTAATTTAACTTGATTTTGACATATGGCACTATAAGTTTTGGTGAGATTTTTAAACGAACTATGTAGGAAAAAAAACAGTTTTGCAGACTTGACTTGGAGTCAGATTAGTTCCACATATGGCAGAAAGCATTGAAAGCTGTAAATTTGTCTAAAATAGCTTCTTCCCTTGCAAGGTTGGAGTCACCAACCTGATAAGATAATTTTTAAATGAAGAAGAAATGTCTTTGGCAGTTTTCATGGACTCTTGACAACATTTTCCTACATGTTTATTTGAGGCATAATGTATTCTACTTTCCATGCCAGATAAGCCAGTACCAGTTACTTAGAAGCAGGCTACCCCCTCCCTTCCCCACCCAGATGATACAACCCGTTTGTTATACAAGATATTGATGGAAAAAGAAGTCCCATCCTAGCTGATTGCTTCAGTGAGAACATATTTGATGCTAATGGCACAGACAATAGAGCAGTGGAGGAGGCATTTTGCAATTTTTTATGACACAAGTTCTGATACCTCATTTAAAATCATTACTTAGAAACCTTATTATTTATGATTTTTAGTTCTACAATTGAAAGTGCAAGGTAGCATGGCACAACCAGAAGAACCTGAGCCTTGGAGCCTGGATTTGAATACTAAATCTGATACTTCTTGGTTCTGTGACTCACAATCCAGTTACATATCCCCTCTAACTCTCATTTTCCTCATCTGTAAAATGGGAATTATGTTACCTAGATTATGGAGTTGTTTTAAGATTAAATAAGAAATGCATAGAAACATCTAGTACATTGTTGGTGTGTAATAAAATCTCAGTACTTATTAATTCCTTCCCTCTGCCTCCCCTTTCCCCACTCCTTTGCCTTCCTCAAAATGATGGTGGAATTCATTTAAATTTCCTGAGCCATATAAAATGTTTTAATCTGTTGTGCCGACCTTGGAGCAGAGCTACCCTCATTATGCTATGGAGCTTTTAGTGATGCAGTACGCTGCTTAGATGGGCTCTCCCAGGGAGAGGGATGCATAGCTTGGACTCAATGATGTATTTTCTCTCTGACTGTTCCCTCTTTTATGCAGCTCCTGGAGCATCGGCCTGGTCACAAGGAAAAGGAGGGAGGGTCAGTCAGTTTCCTCCTACCCAGGCAGCTCTCTGGGCTCTATCATAGGATCTCTTCAGGGGTCCACATCTGCAAAAAGCACAGAGCTGCCCCTTGTGTTCTCTGTAGAATTAATAGTGGCAGCATCAAGTACCTGGCGGGTACAGACCTCCTAGCCTTTCTGCAAGGTCAATTTCTAGAGCCCACATCTTTCTTGACAACTAGAAGTTTCCCTTCATGCTGAATTATGTAAATTTTATGAAAAGGTCAAAAGCTTACCAGGATAAAAAACAAACAAACAAACAAAAAACACTCCTCAAATTCTCTTTCAAGTCAGATAGGATTAAAATCTTCCCGAACAGAATACTTTCTAGTTAAATCTATGTTTTTTTCTTTTTCTCTGCACCACGACCTCACTCATTCCCTGTTCCCACCAGCAACTCCTTCTTCTGTGTTGAAATATCATGTGGATTTCTGACGACCCAGGAGTGCACATGAGATTAGTATGGCCTGACTCTTTTCAAAGTCACCCCCCGGCTCATGGGCTTAAGAAGAACCTAGACAGCAGCAGGAACTGCTAGCAGCCTACCACATTTGTAGGAAGTTAGCCTGAGCAGTATATTGTAGGATCCCATAGACTGAGCTAAGCTTTGTTTTCATCATACAATGGATTATAAAGCCCGTCCTTAAATAAAATACTTTTTCTTGTGCTAAATGTGTTCTGCTTATACCTGGTATGGATGTATGCATATGTTTATATATTTCAGTATTTCTAAAGATATAGTGCAATTTCATAATTCAGATGCATTTTTACTAGTTGGTAACATTACTTGAGATACCTAAAATAAGAAAGACAAGTTTAGTGATTGTTAAAGACAGAAAATCCTTTACTCATTTCTTTATAGCTCCAGAAAAGAATATGGTAAAAAATGTTTTGTAATGGAGATTGATTATAGTGAGATGTAGATTCTCAGCTGAAAAATATGGTAGCCGAGATGACATCAGTGCCAAGTCTTTTGTCTGCATCACATTCACAGACCAGCAAAGTTACAAAATCATTATGAAAAAAAGCCTACTCTAAATGTGAAGATACCAGTTTATTCTAAACTACTCCCCAAGCAATAGTTATGGTTATTATTTTGGAAATTTAGGTTCATAATTAATATGGATATCTGAGTGGAGGAGATTTATTTTGATAGAGTCTCTCGTTCACTTGTTTCCTCATCTACTCTGCTTGACATTTTCTGAAAGGAGACTTTCTGTTAAAAAAAAATACTGTTTTGTGATAGGCAGTGGTGTAGATGTAATCAGATGCCCCTTTGGCTGCATGAAGATTCACTAGTCTTTCCTAGCCTGATGTCCTTGAGCTGATAGAACTGACTGGGTTTTTTTTTTTTTTTTTTGAGATTTCAAAGCCTAAAGAAATATGGAATCAATGCTTTTTTTTTCCCATGAAAACATTAATTACCTACAATCTGATTTAATTTTGCCATAGCTTATCTTCTTTAGCTTTGGGCCAAAGCTATTTATCATTTCTTGGAGGTATTCAAGATCACCTACAGATGGGGCCTCCTAATAGAGCAAAAGTCATTTAAGAAACTCATGCACAGCCCTTAGGCCTTTCTATATAGCATTTAACTTGACTTTTTTCTGAAATCCCTAAGATTTGTGAGTCTTAGTGTCATTTGTAGGGTTTTCTGATGTTTCCCTTCTCTCACCTTGTACTATTTCACAAAGTTGTCAATTTTTTCCCCCCACCTTTTTTTTTTGAGACAGATTCTCGCTCTGTCACCGAGGCTGGAGTGCAGTGGTATAGTCAGCTCATTGCAGACTTAATCTGCTGGGCTCAAGCAATCCTACCACCTCAGTCTCCCATGTAGTTGGAACTATAGGTATGTATCACCACACCCAGCTAATTTTTAAAAATTTTTTTGTAGAGATGGGTGTCTCACTATGTTTCCCTGGCTGGTCTCGAGCTCCTGGGCTCAAGCGATTCTTCCACCTTGGCCTTCCAAAGTGCTGGAATTAGAGATCTGAGCCACTGTACCTTACCAAGTTGCCAATTTTTGATTTCTGTGTTTCATGCTGTTTTTATCAATGTTAGCCATCAGAAGCCTGCAATTAATTATTGTCATTACATTTTGTTAATTGCTTTAACATCAAATATTAATATATTCTGTATATGTAACTGCCAAGGGGTTTGCAGATGTGGGTGGAATTCTTTGACCAGCACATTATTTTCCTAGTGGTTAAGGGTTTAGTGGTTAAGGATTTCACTAGCATGGAATTAGGACAGGATGAATTAGTTACATGGTTTATCTGTGCAGGAGCATCACCCCAACATAACGCCTTTGAAAACAACGACATATTTTACTCCTGGACCCAGTGAGGGATGAAATTCCCATACCCCTCAAAACATGTGCCTTGATTACTGAATTTTTCCTTTTGGGCACTGTATTCTTGGAATTCTGCTTCCTCTACTTGGACCTCTTTTGGGAGATTTATATCCTGTGATTGCTTCAGAATTCTGTTGCCATCCATTCTTTGTTCATGTGGAAACTTAGAGTGCCTCAGTCAGCAGCTATTGGTGTAAGACTCCTTTGTTGGATGCAGGGACAAGGCAAGGTTGGAAGAGGACTTCTTGCCTCTCAACATTAAGTGAGCCCTTCACATCAGTGGCCAACTGTTGACCAAGATGTTTAAGAAACACAGGTTATCATTGCTCTCAAGAACTTCCTTAGTTCTTAGATGTGATTCATTTCCCCTTTGTATCTGGAGCCTCATGGTTGACCTCAGGGATGGAAGCATATTGACAGTTTCAGGAGAGAGTCTTTCTATGTGGTGGAATAGCACCCACCAGTATCTTAGCTGGGACAGAGGGTCATCTCCCAGGAGCCAGCCACATGTCCCTCCTTGGCCAGTTTTGAGACCTCCTAAGGACAGTGCCAGGGTTAATAAGGCCTTTTCTTTAGGCAGCAGTCACTTATGGTGGCTTGAGTCACAGATCAGTACTGAAAATCTCTCACTGTTATTGCTTCTGTGGGTTACAGTTAGGCTAGGGGTTGACACAGTAAGTGGATTGGGAGAGCAAAAGCAGGTGGAATCAGTTTCCTTGAGTTTTCACTCTGTAAGGAGTGACCTTGACTTCAGAACTCTGTACCTAAGTCTCCTGTATAAATTGGGATAACACAAATAATCTCACTTTTCTCACATTGTCATCCATGAGATAAAATTAGATATGTTAAGTGCTTTGTTTGTATTAAGAGTGCTCTGATACTGCTTTTGACTGGGCATTGTATGACCTTGCGTCAGAAAATCATATATTTACCACTGTCCTGCAAATACGTGCACTCTAGAGGTTTGCAACAAGGCTGGCCCTCAGAATGACCTGAGGTTGTTTTGAAAATATAGATTACTGGATCTTCTATACTTACTGTGTGAGAATCTGCATTAGTACTGAGTCATTTGTGTATTAAGAAACTCCCATTGAGTAATTATGGTGATAGGTCTACTTTGGGAGATGTGGTCTAGAGTGCAGTGAGCTGCTCACACTCTGCTTCTTATTCCTACCTTCCGAGGACCAGCCAGGCCATCTGGATCTGGGCCTCAGCTTTCTTGCCATTCACACTTAACAACAGCAACAAAAAATAGCAAGTTAAATCAGTTCTGATGTCAGTGCTCTCCAGATACTCAGTGGACATTTAAACAACACAAACAATTCTCTACCAACCAGGTGCCCTGTCTGGGTAGAAGTCTTGATGTGTGATTAACATCTTTACTACTGAAACAGAGGTTATCATTTTCTACTAAAATTTGTGTATAACTAATTAGGCGGATTGCTGCAGAGAGCAGCTAATATCCTCATAGTTGTCCATATGGTAGCTCGGTTGATTAATAACATACATTTCTGCATAAGATAAAACTAAATACTTTTTAATTTTATACTTTTTAGATTTAGAACATTGATAGTGATTACATGGCTTTATGTAAGCCAACTGGAGAGTGCCATTTCCACTGTGGATATAATCTTATGGGTCATTGATTAACAGGTTAGTAGTGAACTGCTGCAGGATAGTATGGATATAGCACGATATGAGGAGCAGAGAGGCTACAGTTTCAAATTGTAGCTTGATCTTTATTTTTGCGAGGGTTCAAAATGTGCTTTTGAATATTAGGCATTTTGAAGAGATATGCAATTGTTAAGCACCAGTATACAGATAAGAAGAAAAAGAAACCTTGCCATTAGACAACTTGGAAGGCATAAATGAATTGCCGACATCTACAAAAATGATCAAGGTTATGCATGGCAGGATGTTGCTTAATTGTAATTTTAAGAGAATTCATTTTGTGGTGTGTGACTAGCTGAGAGAAAGGCAGACATCATACTTAGGTTTGCCTGTCTATGGTAATTTAATTATTATTGACTATTGTGATGGCTTCCCTGATGTTGAGTTAGGTTCAAACCTGCTCAATTCCTATTGCAGGAAACTTTTTAATACTTAATAATATTTTGACTTGAAGAAAAAGTCTTTTGACCTGAAGAATGACCATTTCAGGACTAGAATTGTTTTATTGAGTTACTTTTTCCCCCCATAAAGTAAGGTAAATGCTGTCTGTGGAACTTCAGCAAATTAGATTTTGGTTGGACTCTTCTGCCTTTTTTGTCAAGGAAAAGAGGAGGGGTCTGGTAGAAAAGAGGGAACACTAACTGTGAAACCGCGTCTATCATCAATTGATTTTGAACTTGCAGCCTCATTAGGTGGTTAGTATTGGGCCATCCAGCCAAAATTATCTTTTTGGCCATCTGTGCCAAATTATAGGGAGTAATAGCCTTGGGCACAGCTGCTGAGTCTAATGTGTATTTCTAACTTGTGTATTAATGATAATGACTGCATAGAGAAGTCCAGTGACCAAATGTGCAGAATAAATAAGAAGGAACAAAATATATGTAAATTTAGAATTAAAAGAAAGGAAAATCTCTATTTTACATCAGGAAATGACAGTACATATTTATTTAAATCTCTATGCAATAATATGACCTTTTTCTACTCCATCTCTTCACAGTTTCTCCTAAGGAGAAATAAATCTTAAGAGAGATTGGCTTTGAATTTTGGTCCTTCTATGTGGTGCTTCTTGAATTTGCTCTGTGATAGGACACGGGTTTTATTACTGTATCCCAACATTGATTGGGCCTTTTCTCAGCTCAGCCTGTCCCTTTAAGAGAATCACTCAGGAGTGACTGACTGCCTTTGGTGTCACTGTACTTTTTGTTGGTCAGCTGGGGCCAGCAGTAGGACCTTTATAGGCAGGCTAAGTCTAATGTCACTAGAAATATAATTAAGAAATTATAAGAAAATGAGATATTCCATAATCCAATGACTAAGGATAAAGAATGCTAAGAATCAGGATTTTAAATAGACATGTCTACATTTTGCATGGCCGTTCATTTCTCTAAAGTATCTTAACTAATGAATATATTGGAAGGAAACCTACCTTATAGTGAAGGAAGCCTTTTAAAAACTCACCCAAAGAATGTGAAATGATTTGGCACATAGAACATAGTAGCATAGTTCCCTATACATGCTTTACAATTTTTTTTCCTTCAAGCCTACCTCATCCAGAGCCTCTCCATTTTTGGTTGTTCAGCACCCAAATCTTGGAAACATCCTTAGCTTCTTCCTCTCACAACTTACATCCAAACAGTCAGGAAATTCTGTTGGCTCTACCTTCAAAGTATACCCAGAATCTGACCATATGTCACAACTTCCCACTACCATTCTTGTCCCAGTCAACATTACCTGTTGCTTAAATCATTGCAGCAGATCCCCAGAAGGTCTTCTTTGCCTCCTATAGACTTTTCTCCACACAGCAGCCAAAAATTTTGTTTTAAAACCTGAATGAGGCTATATTTCTTTGCCTAAAATTGCAGCAGCTTCCATCCCAAGAACCATACCCTGTATACCATCTATCCCTCTCTTATCTCCCATTGCCTTGCCCATTCCTGCCTTAGAACTGGTGTCTCACAGTTGGTAATACCCTCAGCCTGGAATGCCCTGCCTCCTGCCTACCCCCAGGCCCACTGTCTTACCTCCTTCGAGTCTTTGCTCAAATGTCACTTTCTCAATGAAGTCCATTGTGATCACTGTGCTTAAAATTACAACCTGCCCACCACCCCAACCCCTTCACTCTCAATTCATCTTACCCTGTATTTTTTTTCCCCACAGCTCTTATCGATTAAAAAAAAAGTTTTACTGAGGGAAAACTTACATATCATTAAAGTTCACCCATTGTAACTGTGTACAGTTCAGTAGTTTGTAGCAAATGTATAGCGTTCTGTAGCCACCAACACCATCCAGTTTTAGAACATTTCTGTCACCCCAAAATGTTCCCTCATGCCCATTTGCAGTTATTCCCCACCCCCTCTCCATCATAGGTAACCTCTGCTGTGCTTCTACATCTGTACATTTGCCTGTTCTAGACATTGGCATATTTGTCTTATTTGCTTAGTGCTTAGCATGTGTGGTCCAAAAGATGAAGGAGCTGCATATTTGTTAAATTTGGATATTACCATATTTCTTGTGTGTGTGTGAACTTATTTGCAGATAACTAGTGTCAGGACATGGGGAAATTGGACAGAAATGGAAGAGAGATGTAGGGGTGCCTGTGCTCCATCCATGTGTGTCTGTCGGGCAACAATCCTGAGGTTCTCTGGGTGTGCCTCCACTGCCCTGTCCCCCTCAGGGAGATGAGCTGACTCCTCACATGTTTTCTGTTAATGAATGATTCCATGATTTCTTCATTCAGTTGTGGAGGAGAACATGGAATCAATGTGTACTCCTGCCTCAATATTCAGTCATCAGGGACTCTCAGCCTCTCCTTCCACTTCCTCCCGTGTCCCCCTCTACCCTCCATCCTCACAGCTGCCCTTCTGCCTTCAGCTTCCTTACAGCTTCTCTGTGCCACTTTCTTTATCCTTCCATCCCTTCCTAGGGACTGTTGTCACTAATATCTTTAGAGATGTGGCTTCCATCATGTCACTCTTCTTTCTAAAAACTTCTGGCAACCCTTGAATACCCACAGCTTGATTGGTCTCAAAAAGCATTTCTCCACCTGCCTTCTAATTCTTCCCCAATGTGAACCGTGTCTCTTTCTCAGACTCTGTAAATAAACACACTCTCAGGAAATACTGATTCCTTGACAACCTTTAGTGTTATGTATTTCTGATTCCTAAGCCTCTTTGTCAAGTAATGAATAATTTAAAACAAACAAACAGAAAAACCCTTAAAGCCCCTAGGAGTTGACTATTTGAAGAAATCCAGTAACTTATCTGTATATGTTTTCCTAAGTCTGTCATTCTCAAAGCATCACAGCTCCAAATTTGCTGTATATTTACCAAGGGTGTCTCTGGCCACCAGAGTAGTGAAGTTATAGTTACAAGATAATTCCATAGTGGAAAAAAAAACAAATGTGTGGTTCAGGCTCACCAGCATCAGGATCAGACTTCAGTTCCACTAGGTTCCCTATTGTTCCCTGCCAGAGGGTCCTGGGGTCCCTGGCCAGGTGGTACTGGGGCAGGGCTGGGCCCCACAGTGGACACCTTCTCTTCTGGGCTCCACCTTCCCACATGCTTCTCGTGTCCTGCAGATACCTCATCAGCATTCTCTGTGCTGCTGTTGCTGCTTCTGACTGCTCTGGTCCTCCCTGATGACCAGTGGTATTAAGGCTGCCTGTGGACCACACTGTTCACCAGCCACTGGCCTCCTCCACAGCCAGTGGGCTTTGGCTGCTTGTAGCTTCCTTTCTCTCTTCCTGCAGCAGCAGCAGCAGCAGCAGCAGGGGATACATAGATGGAATGGATTTGGAAATAGACGGGCCTAAGCTTGAATCCTGGTTCTTTCATATACAAGTTATTTGGTCTTGGGAAAGTTACTTATTTCTTTGAACCCCAGTATTGTGCTCTGGGGACAGTTACACCCACCCTGCAGTATAATCATGTGACCCACATGCAGTGATATACGTAAGTTTCATTGTCTAGTGCCTGACACAGACTCAGCACCCAGTACGTTTTTGCTGTTGACTGTTATGATATTCTAAAGTGAACTGCAGGGGCCCAGGAAGCTAATGGCTGCTCCCCTTTCACTGAGGACAGCAGGCCTTTCTTCCCAGGATTACTGCTCTATGGATGTAGGGTAATGTGAATGTAGGCAGTCTTTTTTGACCACCATCTACATTTTCCATTACTCAGTCTCTAAAGCTAGCAAACAACTATGAGACATGGGCCACACCTTACTGGCTTGCATGGCCCGCCCCTCCCCTCTTCCTGCCATTCTGTCATTGCAGGATGAAAGTTAGAAAATACTGATGTATTCTGTGTTGTTATTGCTTCTTAAAGCTGCCATTGGTGTTTTTGCTTATAAAAGCATTGCCAGTTTTCTCAGTAATACTGTTTTACTCTGTAAAGAATGCTTATTCGGCACACAGTTACTGGGCATCTGTCAAGTGTCAGGCATTATGCCAAAGGCTGATGAGTCAGTGGTGAGGAAGATAGTCAGGAACTTGTCATCTCTGAGCTGACACTCTAGTGGTAGCATTTATCACACGATCTCACAATTAAGAGTGAGATTACAATACAAATAAATGCTGAGGAGGAGAGGTTCATGGCATTGTTAAAAGTATAAAGTGGGAAGCTTTGACCTGCTCTGGAGGTTGATGAGGAAGCCTTCCCTAAGGGGGTTTGAAGGACATGAGGCGTCAGTGAGGCAAAAGGGAGAGGTTGGAGAGTGTTTCAAGTAATGGGAAAAAATTCTAGGAGGAAACACAGTGTCAACAAGGTACAGTGGGATGCAGAGAGCCAAGGGCAGTGAAGGGGGAAATGTGCTGGAGGACGGGTAGAGAAGGACTGCACGCAGGCCTATAAAGATACCTATCTTTATCAGAAATGCTGAGAAGCCATTGAGGAATGATTGTAATGATGAAGTGGCAGGAACTGGAAGGCTAAGATGAGATCTGATTACAGGGGAACAGTAATCAGAATAGGAGGGCACTGGAGTCCATTGATCTGGTTCAGATCAAAGGTCATAGAAGTAGCTTAGCCTAGGGAGGTGGGAATAGAGAAGGAGAGAAATTGCCTTAGGACAACTCAGGAGGTAAAATTTTCAGGGCCTGGTGCTGGATTGAATATTGAGGGTGAGGGAAGAGAAACCTGATGACTCCTACATGGGCGTAGGTGGAGGTGTCATTCTATACAACTGCAAGTGCGAAGGTAACATTCCATACAACTGCATTAATGTTGGTGCCATTTGTATGGGTTATAGTACTAATCCATACAACTGTGTTGTTATGGCAATATTAAATTTGAGCTGTCTTTAGGACGTTGAAATGAAGATGTCAAATAGGTTGTTGTGTGTTTGGAGGTCATAGAAAACATTGGACCCATAATATGATTTTTGATTGAGATTGAAATTGCCTAGGGATAGAATAGATCAATTAAATCTCAAGGAACTGTAGCTCTTAATGATTAGGTAGAGAGGGATAAGCAAAAAGGAGAAAAAAACAAGTGTAGCCAGAGAGGAAGGAAGAAAACCAGGAGAGACTGGAATCCTAGAAGCCAATGCAGTGGTGTGATTGAAGGAGAGAGCATTTACTGATGCGGAATGCTGCTGATATCCAAAATGTAGAGGAGTGAAAGTGGCAACTGAATTTGATGTTGGTCAAGATAAAGCATGCATGGTGACTCAGAGACCAAAGGCAGACTGCAGCCCAGACCTCATTACTATGCCACTGCATTAAATCCCAGAACCATACTATAGCCCTGCTTAAGCAGCCCCAAGAAGGCAGAGCTTCCCAACTGGTAGAACAGATAATAAGCCGAGTTACAGAAAACAGGCAAATGAACAGTTTCTTGCACACCAGACTTTGTAGTAAGATTTGTACTTACTCTCTAAATGCTGTATAGTCATTCATTTAGCAGACGTTATTGGATGCTGTATATTGAAATGAGGTGAGAGGCGCTCCATGCCCTGAATACATTCATAGAACAGCAGAGAGAAAAGATATAACAATAATACACCCATAATTGTGATGTAGGCATAAGGTAAGCATCACTAACACAGGCACAAATTGTTGGAATTCAGAGAATGGAAAGCATAATAGATGATGTGAAATGTACAAATCAAAAATAGAAACGTGAAGTGCATAGTCCTGGAAATCAGATAATTAACACCTTAGGATTTACTGTAGAGTGGCACTGATAGCTCATTAGCCTTTCTTAGCCATTATTTCTTCCTTTGTACTTTTGTAAATAATTTTTCTAGTCTTTTCAAGGGTTTGTTTACAAGGTTGAAATTTTAAAAAATAAATTTTGCTTGAAAATGCTTTAAAAGGTACAACTTCTATGATTCGCATGTTCAAGTCAGCACTACTTTAATAAAGATAGTGAAAAAGGTATATTTTGTTCTTTCCACCTGGGTTGACACTGGTTTCAAAAATATTAACTTTGAGAAATATTCTTACCAAATACTAAGGCTTCTCTCTAGGAAGTGGTGAAACAAACATGCATTTTGATATTTGATTTAAGAGATATCATGATTCTTACTTATCATGTATTTTCTGAAAAACCTGTTGTTATTCCCATTAAGAATTAGCCATGCTTAATCTGATTTAATTCTTAAATAAGTTTTCTGAGTGACTTACATTTTAGTCAAATGAAATGATAGCTCTGAGAAGCATTGATTTTATTAAGCAGAAGAGGTTTGATATGATGTGATGACCAAAAAACAATCGAGGTAAGACTAGATGTTGTAGTCAACTTCACGTAATCCACGAAAGCCCCTCTTATGCTATCTCTTGAATAAGTGAGCCTGAGAAAGTATCCTCTCAGGAGCCTCTGTGGGGTTCCCTGCTGCACAAGGATCACCTGGGTTGGTGTCACATAGCTGCTTTTTTTCTCTGATTTATCCTTTACTGATCTCTTCCATCTAAGCAATGAGAAGACCCCCAAGAACAATTTGGAACACTTTCCTCTGACCTCTTACTTTTTCTCTGTTGTGTGTAATTGGGATGAGGGGTCAGGTGCAGGAAGTGGTTGTCCCATAACTTTTTGAGAATCAAATAAATGGTCCAGATCCTTATTCCTGTGCAAAATGCATGTATGAATATGGTCTCAGAGAAAGAATGCAGAAAAAGATTGGCATATGTACTGTATATATAGTAACTTAGGTAAGGTCTGTTTATGGAACCCCTTTAGAAACCTCTGTTCTTAACTATCTTGGGCCATGATCTGAAAGAGTTCCCTGAAGCACATGTGTTGCTCTAACATTCTCCTGCTTTACAGCCAGCGGTTACCCCACAGTCACTGTTTGTTAGCTTAGGCTTCACTGCCTTTTGCAGCCCAAGATCTGCTGGCCCCAGACTGGTGCTGCCCCTGTGCTACTGCTGTCCCCCTCACCATCCTTTCCAGCTACTGCTGCCACCTCGCACCTGCCAGATGCCCAACATGCTTCTTCACCTCAATCTCAGTCCAAAATCTGTGCATCAAGCCATCTGTGCTCAATACCCATTTCCTCCATGAAACCATTCCTGATTAGCTCTACCATGCAATAATTTCCCTTGTTCTAGACATCTTCATCTAATCTGCCATTTAGCTGTGGAGAGTTGCCTTTTGTTGTTCTCTGGTTATCTTATGTGTGTTTTCTTAATTTGAAAGTATATGAATGATAGAAGCTATGTCTTAAAGTGTTAAGGCTGGAAAGGACATTAGCATTGAAATCCTCAATCTTTTATCCCACTTCAGGAAATCAGTAACAGTGACTTGCTACAGCTGTGGGGTGTGTGTGTGTGTGTGTGTGTGTGTGTGTGTGTGTGTGTGATTCAGAATATCCCTTCTGGGTCATATTTGATTCTCAAGGAAGAAGAGAGAGGGGAGAAAGCATAGAGAGATTGAAAAAGACTTTCCCCAGGTTATTCTGATGCCACCACCTCCCTTTCTACCTCCATCTCTAGTTTTTTATTGTCCTCATTCTGCAGAGAATCACTCCTTACGGCAGAATGGCTTTCGATCAAGCCTGAGTAATGTGTAGCAACCTGTTTCACCTCTCTCTTGCCCACATGCCACAGTTAAAAATTAAATTAAGCATTCAGGGCTAGAGATTTAGAGGAGGGACTGTAGGCTAAAAGAGAAAAGAGAAATGATATGGATTGTTCATGCTCCCTCTACACACACACACACACACACACACACACACTCTGTACATACACACACATATATGCACATACATATACACACATACACATACCAGCATATAGACACATATGCACACACATATATACACATACATACACACACATGCCTATACATACACACATACATTCTCACCACCTATCCTGGGGTAAAGGACTGTGATAGGGCCATTATTCTTTTCCTCAAAATGGATTTGGCTTATGGTAAATGCAGAGTTCATATTCCTCTAGAACCAGCTCTTAAAGGGTTGGTCTCTTGGTGTCATTCACACAAGACCTGTGCGGTAATATGATATTTACTTCTATTTCCAAGAAGAAGTAAAAAAAAAAAAAAAAAAAAAAAAACCTTATACTGTTCTACCAAGGAGATTTCTCACCCACACACAGGCTGACACCTGTTTTACTTATTACTGCTGACCCCCGATGTTGGATAACTTCACATCAGCTGTAAATCCCACAAACTGATTTAATTGGATTCCTCCACATTTTGTATGAGAAAGCAGAAGCCCAGGGAAACAAACTGGCTTGGCCAGTGAAACCCTTAGTAGCAGAGCCGGGACCAGGACCCAGGTCTCCGAGTTCTTGTCTTTACTGGTTGCTCTTCTTTAGCTTTGCGGCCCCTGTAGTGCCTCGCACAAACACATTTCATAAGCCTTCACTGCTTCCTTTTCCAGTTAAACACTTCGAGCTTCCTGCTTTTTTCTTTTGCCATATGCACAGACACTTGCCCCAGCCATCTGGGGAAGGGAAAAGTCATATCTGGCAGGGGAACGAGTGTGCAGATGCATTCTTTTTATAATTACTGAAAAGAAGGTTGTTGGAGGTATGATTTATTTAGCCAGCTTCTTCAGATCTAGATTCAAAAGCTGTTCTCATGTTCAGAAAATATTTTATTTTGTACAAAACTCTCAGGACATTAATTCCTTCTCAACCTGTGGTCTCATTTTTCAGCATGTGCCTCTCACTGAAAGCTAGTTCACCACCAGCATTAATTTGACCCCCAGCTGTATTCGTTCCCTGTCAGTTCTTGTCCTCCAGGCTGTTGCTCATCATTATATCAAAGATGGGAGCAGCTGGAATTAGATGCCTGTGATTATTAAGACGGTAATTACTGATCTTGCTGACACCAGTAATATTAACTGGTGTTTAAATAATTTAAAATGTTACCTATGAGGCATGCATGAATTCAAGGTATCAGAATAAAAGGCACTATCTAAAAGAGCCTAGGCAAGAATAAAATATTTATTCTTGTTTTATTCAGATATTCTGGCTTAAAATGCTATGCAAGGATGATGGACTTCCTCTAGTTTAAACAGTTGTTTTTAAGTTTCTTTACAATAGACCTACGTAATATGGTTCTAAGGAATGCTGTTTGTGGGGAACAAATTAGTTTTATTAGATTTCTCAAGTCATTAACATAACTTAATAACTTAATATTCTACTACAATGGCCCCATCTGCCATATGGGTTTTATGAGTTTGATGATGCTATATGTTCACATTGTACTTCATAGTTCAGGAAGTACTTGCCAACTCATCATGTCATTTAGTCTTAAAAGTATTGTGGGGGATGTAGGTTTACCTCTGTCTTCATGGAGAAATAAATGTTGGCTCAGAAAGGCTATATTACTTGTTCAAGTTGCATGAGTAATAAGTTGTGAGGTTAGAAGACGAGATTTGTTGGTGACTTCACAACACTTTCCAAATCTGTGAAGTGACAGTAAACTGTACACCATAGCCTTGCTGTACTTGGGAAAATAAAAGAAATACTGTCTTTGGTGGAATCTTCTGAATCTATTCTTCATCGAAGAATAAACAGTCTTAGGAAGGAAAAGAGCTTTTCATGGACTTACAAGAGCTTTTCTTTATTGGAAGAATGATCATCTTTACTCTTAAATTTATAATTCTAAGAATATAACATGACGTTGACAACTCTTTATTTTTATAGATGATTAAAGTGTATGAGTTCCGCCATTTATGAGATAATTCCAATGTGCTGTGCTGAATTTCTAGGTCTCTTGTCATAAACTACTTAAAATATTTTTGTTTTAATTTGGGAAGCATTTCCTTGAGAGGTTGGATGCAGCTTCCATTACTTAATTTTTATTTATTGTTGTTTTTAAACATCATCATTTAATCCTAGCACATGGCTGTGCCAGCCCTTTATGCTAATTGTGGATAGTGCATGGCAGGGATAATGCTAACACTGTCTGTTGCTTACCATGATGCCACATAACTCAAAACCATGCTTCTTTTGAAGAGTTGGAAAACCACATCCAACTCCCTTAGAGCAGAAATCCCAGCCTGTACCCTAAGACTGGGGCATGCCTGTGGGGCAGGCCCTTTCAGAGATCACAGACCTTGTGGAGAGAATAAAGGTGCACACACTTAGTTCTAGCCCAGTGGGCCAGCGTCAGAGCAAAAGTTTAATTTCCAAGTGCAGCACAGTGCCTACCACTCAATTGTCCCTTCACCCAAGCCTACTCAGACTCAAGACCAAGTCCTAGAAAGAGAGGGGTGCTTTAAAAAGGGTAGGAAAAAAAATTTTAAGCATTGTTTTACTGAAACCCCTATGGGATCCTGAGTGCACAACATTGGTGACTTGGGCAGCACTGGCACTTAAAATTTTGGTCATTGTAGGAAATGGCATTCTTGGGCAGTGTCTTCTTCAGAGAAGTGGGTGGTGGCTTCCCGGGGGAGTCACAGGCTTTAGAGCCATGTTCAGTGCTTTTGGCATGAACCTGGGCCCCGTTGGTGTCTACATCAGTAGATTCAGAGGCTGGCATTGTTGTACAGTGTGGAATAATGAGAATGTGGAGGCTGACAGGGTGATTATGGTTTTGAGAGTTAGTGAGACAAACCCTGGAACTGAGGAGCTGGTCTTCCTTGTGTAGTTAAAGTTTCTGCAGTTATGGGTGTGGGGTATAAGGCCAGACAAGGATGGTTTTTAAATTTTTCTGGGGTCTTAGCTTTTACTTAAATGGCTGGGATATAAGGGTTTACATGAATGATAAGATGAGATTCATCTTGTTTCATGGAAAAATATTCACTTTACCAAAGAAGTATCAACAGGATTAGTAAGCTTTTAGATATTCAAAATATGAGTTTATTTAGGAAAAAATATTTTAAATATTTTGTTTTAAGTGATATCTCCTTTTAGACCAATCTAACCATTAAGAATAGATATATAATATCTATTTTCAGTTTCTGGTAAAAGAATTTTTTAACGTGAATCCTTCATCTGGATCCCATTTATGGTGCTCAGTTTTTTAAAGCACTTATTATCTCGTGGCACACCATATCACTTACTTATTTGCCATGTTTATTGTTTGTCTGTCTTCTCGTGTAGAAAGTTAGCTCCACAGGGCAGGCATTTTGTCTGTTCTGTTCACTGATATGTCCCAAGAACCTAGAAGTGCCTGGATATGGTGACCACTAAATAATTACTTGTTGATTCTTAAGTCAAGAATCTGTCACTTCACTGCTATGAGCTAGGAATTATTGTAATTGTTTTGTGAGAAATAGGTAGTGAGGAACAGGGGCCTGGATAATTATTTTATAATATTGATAATTGGACAAAGTATGGGAGAAAGCACGGTAGTGGCAGGCCACTTCTGAATTTGTAATTTTCATCTTATGTTTTTGCCATTTGTGCCAATCCTGCTCCAACTAGACCTAAGGTAGATCCTAATGAGATAACAGCTCATATATTCCCATCTTTCCCTTTACTATTCCTCTGGATTGGCTGATTGTTTTATACTCTGGTTACTTAGGGGGAAAAAAGTGTAAGGGTTAACAAATGAGAAATGATGGTAAAAGAAAAACAAAGGGAATGGCCGTAAAATGAGCTGTGAATTGTAGAAAAATATTGGGTTCTATATACTTATTAACAGTGGGCGCATATTTAATTCTAAACTTCCTTAGTAGTCATTGTGAAAAAAGCAGCTTGATTACTTTCTTGATTTAAAGCATTTGTAAATGTTAAAAGAAATTTATCTGGGAGGCCATTAGGCTGAGATGGCTCCAGCACCTTGGGTTCCTACCTAAGTAAATGAAACCAGTGTTAATAGTAAAATGAAACAAACATAACCAGCTGAAATCATCAACTAACCACTAACTGGGGACTTTCCACCAATCATATCCAAATAAGGCAAACACCTAACTGTAGGCAATCAAGTAATTTCTTAGTTTTGCTTCTGCATTCAACCTGTGTAAGCCTGAAGCTCACGCTGCACAGCTGAGTTCTCTGAACCTCCTCTGGTTCCAAGTGATGCCCAATTCATGAATTGTTCATTGCTCAAATAAACTGTTATATTTAATTTGTCTAAAGTTTTTATTTTAACATAAATAATCACAACCACATGTTAGGAACATCGATACAATTTATTTCTTTATACTAAGACCAAAAATAAATCCCTCTCAAGGATTCTCATGAAAAGGACACTGTGTGATTAATGTCATGAGCAATGTCTTACAAGCATCTTTACAGGGTTATCACATCTCTTCTCTGATGCTTTTATTGATGGCATACCTCAATATATACAGAGATGGTAATTTGGGAGTACAGATGGGAAGGTATATTGCCTTTTGTACTCTGGCATAATAATGATTAAAACTAACACTTTCACGGATTTTATGCTCTTTGCATTGTTCTTAGTAATTATATTGACTCATTAAACTCTTATAAACATGCTGTGAGGTAAGTAGTATTATATTAATCATATTTTATAGAATGAAGAAACTGAGGCAGAGAGGAATTAAGTACTTGTCCAGGGTCACACTGGTAGTGGCTGGGGATTTAAACCTAGGCAGTTTGATTACAAAGTTTGCACCCTTATCTTATGTCAAAAGGATACTACACAGTGTCCTTTTCAGAGAATCCTTGAGAGGGACTTCTTTCTGGTCTTGGCATAAAGAAATGAATTGTATGATGCTCCTAAACGTTTGGTTTGGCTAGATGCCTTTCTGGAATCCAAGGCTAGATTTTAGAGGATCCAGAAGAGAAATGAACATTTTTCAGAAAATTGTCTATTGTAGGTTACTTAGAAGTTACTGGGCAATTGTGAGAGTTTTTGCTCTCTGGAAAATCCCTGAAGTCTAGCTATTCCGTGTTACTAATGCTAGACGCAGCACAATGTACAATGAGGGGTGTGAATTTTAGTCAGACTTACCTGGATTCTAATCCTGGTTCTACCACTTATTAGATTGGTGATCTTGGGAAAGTTATTTCACCTTGTACGTCAAACTTGAGGTTGGTTCATATCCTCTGCTTGGTAGATCATCATAGTTGGTATTCCTAGACATTTCTCCAGAGAGACCAAATATTTTTGTTTTTAATAATGTGGAGAAAAAAAATTCAACCAAGACATCAGATGATTCCTGAGACCTACAGAAAAATTTTGTGATGTAGGTGTGTCCTTATGTGGGCAAGTCTATTTTTTTGTGTGTGATACACAATTATTGAAATCATAGGATATACTTTGGGTCTGTTTCTTCATGAAATAAACATGATGATTTTATTTTCACTAATAGTATTTAGCAGTTTTAAGTACAGGATATCACAAAGGGTAATGATATCTTGGTTAGAGAATACACTTTTTTAAAAAACAACATTATGTGATCATAGATTTTGTGCATTAGGAAAATTAGGATTGATGAAGGAAGGATTTGACTTCAGTCACTGTGATGGATTTGACAGCCTTTTTCCCCTCCACCTCCCCCACGCAATTCTCTCTGAGATTTATCCTCCCACTTGTGGAGCTCACCCAAGCCTATTGACTGAGCCAAGAAAACATACTCCACTCTCCTCCTCTTTTTCTGACTCATGCGAAAAAGTCATGTAGCAATTCAAACATTTCTGAAATTACAAAACATAATGTAGAAAACTTTCTTATCTCCGACTTTAGAATCTTTTTTATTATTTTGATATTTGCATAAGTAAGATTTTAGATTAATTTCATTTCTTCAGAGGCTTTCCCTGACAACACAGTAAACACCTGTTGACTCAATCACATCACGATGTTTTGTGCATTTTAGCAGCCATTGTTATCCAGTGTTTTCTTGTTTGTCTATTTACTGTTTATTCTTCTTAGAATGTAAGTTCTGTGAAAATAGGGACATTGCATGTCTTGTTTTAAACTGTGTCTTCCAAAGGTAATGGCACATAGTAGGAATTAATAACTTTTCAAATGGATGAGTCTTTCTAAAATCCTCATGCATTTTACTTCATTTAAATTGAGTCTCCATAGCTCCAGCTCTGATATTCTAGTTAGTCAGTTTTCTCTTCATGCAATTCTTTTTGCCATCCTTCACACTTGTTCACACTTGTTATCATTGCTCATTTACCCAGATCCAGTGTCTCTGGGTTCATTTCTAATGTTGCCACCATCTACCCCGACCAGCCTTTCTTTCCACAGGTGTAGACTTGCCACCATCTTTTTGTGTAATGTTGACTGAGTTAGTATTTGATAATCTCATTTTTATTTTTGTAAAAATTGTGAATATTTTCCATTTGACTGACTCACAGTGGTGAGTCCATTTGACTGACTCACATTAATAATACAGATTATTAATGACATCTCTTATTTACTTTCATAAGATCATATCTTCAGAGTTCCCTGGTGAGATTAATGATTTTGCATTGTTTAAATATTCATAGTGTAATTGGTACTGTGATTCCGAAAGCAGAACTTTTCTCTCTTTTTTTCCCCTCCTAAATTTTAATATTTCACAAAGGTATTTAGTAGTAGTAAAACTAAGGAAGGGAAATTCAGTAGGTAAATGGTTTGCCACTAATAACTGGAATTAAATGTACTGACTTAAAAATTTTTTACTTAAATCAATATTGTTTTTTCTTTTTTAATAGTAAAATTATGGCTAGTGTTTTGAGTGCTCATTATATTTTCAAAGTGCCTCATCTTGCTGTTCAGTTACTCTGTAAAAAGCAGGACAATGTAATATTGTCTTAAAACGGAGCCACAGTGTATTTTTCAAAGCCAAGATTTTAAAGTGATGTTAATTTAAAAATTAAAATGAAATTTTGATTTCTTTTGAGTTTTGATATCTCAAAGTTGTTAAAATTATGTGCATATTCTGTAAAAGACTTAGAAGCACATTTTTAATGACAGAGGCAAGTGTTTTTGGAGGTGTCTGAAATTTCTACATTTGTGTTAAAAAAAAAAAACCATTAGCTCTCTAAACAAGAACAATGTCTAAACAATACATTTATTAGTAAGTGTTCTAGGAACATAGCTCATTCTAGCAAAGAGAAGAGTGGGATGTGATCCCTGCCCCTATAATTCATAGTTAAGATGTCAGTTAACATGAAGCTCAACCCAGCTGAAGGAACTTCACCTCATGCCCACGTTCTTTCTTCTACCTTACATCTCTTTTTAAAAAGGAAAATTATGCTCTAAGTGATAGCTTTTATCAGTTGTCACGTTAAAAAAAAACCCAGACACTTTGCTTTACAAAATCATTTTAATCTTACTCCTTTACATGCATTCCTGGTGTATGGTAAGTGCTATTTAAATATTGAATGAGTTGAGTGAGTGAGTGAATGAGTGAATGGTTAGTGAACGACTAGTTACAGTAAATTCTTTGTTATTCAACCTGGCCAGATATATTTTCATGGAAAACCAAATATTTTATCTGAGAGAATTAGCATGTTCGTCACACCAATTAACATAACCAGTTGAATAGCTGAGGGTTGTCCTCTTTGCCATAGACATTGATGTTAGTAACAAGACAAGGGCATTTCACATATGACTCTTGTTCTACTTTGATTCCACAACAGAAGACATTCTTATATCTGAGAGCCCATGAGATGATAGTGAGAAAATGCAATTTTGGGGGTAGACATGTGCATATAGCTGTCATTGATTTCTTAAACTCAAGAAAGCCTTGTAATACAAATTACTCAGTTTGAACAAAAAAAAAGTACTTCTCACAAAACGTGTAATTCTGAATGTTTTGTAAGTTAGGTTAGAACTGTGACCTGATCTAAACATAAAGTGGTTAAATAGAAATTTAAAACATGATATTTAAAATTTTATTATTAATAATGGAAAAATATACATGGGTCAGACTCACATGGTCTCTGTTTGATGATAAGGGAGACTTCAACAGGCTGAGTAGGACAGGGAAGAAGCCAGGACCAGCTTGGATTCAGGCAAAGGAAACAAACTGAGCTGTTTGCATGAGAGGAGATGTCAACAGCCCTATACACCTTGTTCCTGGAGTATTATGAATTTGGGCTGCATTTACCTAGTGTCTGTGGCTAGAAGTTGGGTACTATAAGGGGACAGCAGCAGGAGGAAAGTTTGCGACTAATACTCAGAGTCAGGTGAGCAGTATGTTGTTTCTAGGTCTATTTTAAATAGTTTCCAAAGAGGGCTGGGCCATGTGGGGCATGTTGGGCAGTGCGCCACCCCACACCCTGTACCTTAACCATCGCTGGTAAGGTAGTTACTGATACCTTAGAGTTTGCCATCACTACCATCATCTTACCATCATCATCAAGACAATATTAATTGCTCACTATTAATATTGAGCAATATGCATACCAAAACTGGTATGTACTTTGGATTGTCTCATTTAATTGTCTGTCTCATAAATTGCATTAGTTATAATTTAGCTAATTAAGTTGTATACCTTGTGAGATAAGTTTTATATATTTTTTAAATTTAGCTTTTATTTTTACCAGTGTTATATGAGGAGTCAAATAATCCACAAGGCTTGTTATGTGGAAGTATAGAAGAGGCAACTGCTTTCAATTCTTTTAGCTGTTTCTTTAGATAACAGCAGGTCCTGGAGTAGCGTTGTTTTGTTCAATGCCATTTCATTACAATGTCAATCAGAGAAAAAAATTGATTCCCAGCTGGGACCACTGTCTGTGTGAAGTTTGCACATTCTCCCCATGTCTGCATGGGTTTTTTCCAGGTACTTTGGATTCCCCCCACATCCTAAAAATGTGCACATTCGGTTCATTGGTGTGTCTACATTGTCCCAGAATGAGTGAGTGTGAGTGTGTGTGAGTGCACCCTGTGATGGGATGGCATCCTGTCCAGGATGGGTTCCCGCCTTTTGCCCTGAGCTGCTAGGATGGGCTTCAGCCACCCAAGACCTTGAACTGGAATAATTGGGTAAATAATTATCTTACTTGTTTTTATTAATGTTTCTTAAATGTATGTATAGCTCATATTCGTTTCATTGTTTAATATTAGAAGTGTTTTGGGCATTTTTAAAAAGAAGTTTGGTGACTTTTTGTGACCAGAAATATGCCATAGGAACTTAACTCTTGTTTTTATGAATTAGCCTATGGTAAAATTGAAACTGCCTTTGTAAAGAATATGACAGCAAGAGAAATTTGTGATGGCTGACTCCATCTTGCTTCTAGCCTCACAGGCTGGCTGGACTCACTTATTCCTAGGTGTAGGCCCAGCTAACCATGGGAGGAATTTAGCTAAAGTCTAACTTTGAAGCAAGAATCATAATAGCTACTCCCTAAAACTGACGCTTCCTTGTTCAGGGACTGAAACTACCTTTTGTAAGACTAATGAAAGGCCACAAGATTAGGATTGTGAGAGGGGCCTGAATTCTGTAAAGAGGTGAGCATAGCTTGCCTTTCTATAATCGTTTACTGCACTGTAGTAAATGTATCATCACAAGGTGATCACAAGATTTGTGACTTCCCCAGTTGTTCCCATAGATAACATCACTATTGTAGAACCTAAGGTTGGTCTTTTGAGATGTTTTTCAGACCTTTGTATTCTGGTGACCAATTGACTCCACCAGGACCCATGACTTATGACTCAGCCAGGCCTATGGCCCCCACCCAGAGGCTGTCCCAGCACATAAGGATTGTTTACCACAACCCTGTGAGTTCATCCCCAATCAATCAGCAGCACCCATTCCCTGGTCCCCTGCCTGCCAACTTACCCATAAAAACCCTAGCCTCTGAGTTCCTGGGGAGGCTGATTTGATAAACTCCTGTCCTCTCACTTGGCTAGCTCTACATTAATTAAACTCTTTCTCTACCACAAGACTGCTGTCTTGGTGAATTAGTTTTGTCTGTGCAGCAGGCAAGAAGACCCCATCAGGTGATTACAAATTTGATTCATTATACATTGTTTCCAAGAATCTATCAATAATGTATGTGAGAACTTACTTTATTTACGTCCATATTTCTCAGTAACATGCTTATGTTGCCAGTCTTGGTTTTTGATGTTTGAGTTGATTGGTTTCCCATGAAAAAAGATGAAAATTTAGGTTTCTTGCCAAGCGTGTTGGCTCATGCCTGTAATACCAGCACTTTGGGAGGCTAAGGCAGGAGGATCACTTGAGGCCTGGAGTTCAAGACCAGCTTGAGCAACATGGCGAAACCCTGTTTGTACTAAAAATACAAAAATTAGCCGGGTGTGTTGGCACATAACTGTAATCCAAGCTACTCAGGAGGCTGAGGCAGGAGAATTGCTTGAACCTGGGAGGTGGAGGTTGCAGTGAGCCGAGATTGTACCACTGCACTCCAGCCTGGGCGACAGAGTGAGACTCCATCTCAAAAAAAAAAAAGAAAGAAAATTTAGCTTTCTTCATTCATTCCCTAAGATCACGCCATCATACATACAGGCTTCCCATCCCTCCATTCTCTCAATTAGTTACACTGATACTTTGGTTGGATCATTATTTCATTTTTATATGGTTATGACAATCTAAATGTTATTTATATAATCAAACCATGATTACTTTTCCTTTCCTGCACTACTTTTGTTTTTCATTAATAGTTGTATTTTTTTTTTTTTTTTTTTTTTTTTGCTAGAAACCACATTAGGTTTTCTGTTTCACCTTCTGGTCAAAGTCTCTCTGGATCTTTCTGAACTCCTCTAGTTTGCCTGTTTTTAATAATTGTAGTTTGGGAACTTCCTTCACTATCACCTGAGAATTCCTATCATCTCTTTCTTGTGTTGAATCCTTGGTCTCCTGAATCACATGTCTTCCTTTTCTCAATATGTACTCCCTTGTTTAGGTGGAAAACATCCTCTAATAACTTCCTGGGAAACAATGCCTGGGAGATAATTGCTTGTAATTTGCAAGTCTGGAAACATCTTTATTCTATTTTTAGACTTTAAAAAAATGATAATTTGTTTGGATATGGAAGACTACAGTGGAAAAAATTGTTTTAGTTTTCTTTCCTTCAATTTTTTTTTTTTTTTTTTTTTTGCTTAGATAATTCTCTTTTCTTTTCAAAATTTTGGTGATGCTTAGATATTCACTCATATTAAAGAGAAAGAAAAACTGGCTGGAAGCTCTGAGCACATGGGCAGGCTTGTTATGCAGCGATTACCCCATAAAGTGATCTGGTTGAGCCATTTATTTGGGAAACCTATGATGTCAGACTTCTTAGGTTTGGTGTTGGCTTAGTTATATTCCCCAGAGAGTAATCTTCTAATTTCCCTGGATTATATAAACCTAGCTGCTGGCATTCTGGAAGTTGAATGGAACATGAAAGCTTAGGGGCTCCACGTTTCCTGTGTAAACTTTCCCTCTCTTTGTTTTTCAGATGGCACCTCTACCCTCTACTGAACCTGGCATTCCCCAGTCTAGAGATACTTTTATTTTCTCTAGAGAGCAAATATCCATTCTGTCACTGGGATGAGACGGACAGTAACCATGTAGTGCAGATTAGGGGAAGGGACCTAGGAGTTCAAACTGCTTTTTAAATAGATTTTTTTCTCCTAGTTTCTCTGTTGTCAACTGTCTTAGCCAGCTTGGGCTGTTATAACAATAACAAACTACCATAGACTGGGTAGCTTAAACAACAAGCATATTTCTCACAATTCTGAAGCCTGGAAAGTCAAAGATCAAGATGCTGCCAGATTCAATGTCTGGGGAAGACCTGCTTCCTAGTTTACCGATGACCATCACATTGTGGAGAAACGAGAGAGGAAGCAAGCTCTGTTTTGTCTCTTCTTATAATAGCATTGATCCCATCATGAGTGTGCCACTGTCATTACCCAATTACCTCCCAAAGGCTCCACCTCCCAGTACCATCACATTGGATATAAGAGTTTGAACACTTGAATTTTGGGGGAGACACATTCAGTCCACAGCATGAACCTCATACTCATACCATTGGTTCCTGAGTCTTTTGGATATATATTCCTTGATGCAAATTGAGTTTTTTCTTTGAATTGCCCATTGCCAGATTGGAATTTGCCTTTCTTGTCTCCTGCTGAGTCAGTTATTATGCATCCAACTGTTCTGTTCTCTATCTTCAATAAGTTTTATGTTTTTAATTTCTTCTCTTGTTCTCTTTGACCTTGGGGGTTTATTGTTGTTTTTTCATCTCTTTACTATAGTTTCAGTGAGGTTATTTCCTCAAGAGAAAGATGAAAAAAATATTTTAAATTAATGTTTCCTTAAATCAGGGTGTGAGTTGCATTCAGTGCAAACATTTGAATGGATATGTGTTCAATCTGCCACTTTTAACTTTTGGTAAGTGTATTAGTCCATTTTCACACTGCTGATAAAGACATACCTGAGGCCAGGCACGGTGGCTCATGCCTGTAATCCCAGCACTTTGGGAGGCTGAGGCAGGCAGATCATCTGAGGTCAGGAGTTCGAGACCAGCTAGGCCAACATGGTGAAACCCCGTCTCTACTAAAAATGTAAAAATTAGCTGGGCGTGGTGGTGGGTGCCTGTAATCCCAGCTACTCAGGAGGCTGAGACAGGAGAATTGCTTGAACCTGGGAGGCAGAGGTTGCAGTGAGCCAAGATTGCACCACTGCACTCCAATCTGGGCAACAGAGCAAGACTCCATCTCAAACAACAATAACAACAAAAAATATACCCAAGTCTGGGCAATTTACAAAAGACGGATGTTTATTGGACTTACAGTTCCATGTCATGTGGCTGGTGAGGCCTCACAATCATACTGGAAGGTGAAAGGCACGTCTCATATGGTGGCAGACAAGCAAAGAGAGCTTGTGCTGGGAATCTCCCCTTTTTAAAACCATCAAATCTCATGAGACTTATTCACTATCACGAGAACAGCATGAGAAAGACCTGCCCCCATGATTCAGTTACCTCTCACTGGGTCCTTCCCACAACACTTGGGAATTCAAGATGAGATTTGGGTGGGGAAACAGCCAAACCATATCAGAAAGTTTCATTTTTATGCCCCTTTTACTAATTAGGAAATTGAGATGTGGAGAAATGTAGTAACTTCATGAAGGTCACATAAGCACTATTGGAGCCAGAATATAAACCTCTTCCTCCAACAGTCTTCTTCCAGAACCCACTCTTCTTACCTGTATACTATGCTGCATCTCCATGTAGTACAGGTTTCTCATTTTACAAAAGTGTAGCTTGGAGGTCTCCATATCTTTGAGTGTGTTGTGCTTCTCATTTGGAAAGCTTTCTCCTTTCTCTCCATCCTTTAGTGCTCTCCTACTTGGTCTTTACTCAGTATTCTAACCCACATGCCTCTCCTTTGGTAGGATAAAGTGGTGCAGCAGAATGTAAGAGCTGGGTTTGAGTCTCAGCTTCAGCAGCTACCAGTTTTACCTTAAGCATTTCAGCTTGCTGAGCCTCTCCTTTTTCTTCTGGGAAAAAAGCTCGTTTAATTCTTATAATGTTCGATTGTTGTAAGAATTAAGTGTATTAGCACATGTAAATACATACGCCTAGCCCATAGGTAGGCACTTGAACAACAGTGTTTCCCCAGTTCTAATGTTTCTTGCAGATGTAAGAAGCACATCAGGTTTTTCAAGGCAAAAAAATAGTAGCACATTAAGGTATATAGTGATTTAAAATACACCTCCAATTTTAGACATTTTAAAATGAGGAAAATTTGTACCTCTCTCAATAGAAGAAAATGCAGAATGTCTTATACTGTTAGGGTAACTGCAAATGTGGATGTTATGCCTTTGATTATAAGCTTTTTGATTTATGCCAAAGATTATAAGCTCTGTGAAGATACAGACTATTTTTAATCTTTTTATGTCACTCCTGATATCTAGTTCAATGATTAATGGAAACGTATTAAGTGCTTAGCACATATTTGATGAATGAACAGTCTATATATTAAAATTCAAAAGTAAGAGCATTTCTCTATTTGAAAATGGAGTCTGGATTACATCTAGATCATAAATTTGGGAACTCTAAATCTCATATTTTCTATTTGCTAGAAGGCAAAAAATAATCACTGGAGAATAGTCATTTGCTATTGGATTAAGAACTTTTTAATACAGGACTTTCTAATTAAAATAATTACATATATGTAGAATGTTGATTTTGTCATATTATAAAGTAATATGTTATTTATCATACAAATAATTTCTATACTAGCAAAACACTCAAGATCTACATTGTGTCATCTATAAAGATGAAGATGAATAATTTATTGTAATTTTAACTGGTGTGAAAGCTTTAAGAAATTCCTTAATAAAATTTTTTCATAGCAATATTTTTAAAAAGCACCTCAGGATGTTATAATTGCAGGTTAGGTTATTTTGACAAGACTGTGTAACCGATCCATGCATTTTATGTTTCTATTCATAGAGGAGTGATGGAGCTAAAAATTAAATTAAAATAAGAGCTGAAAAGGCATGTGCTAATGTGACTGGAAGAACTTACACATTATATTTTAATTTGGTTCCCAAGGTCTCCAGCTGTATTCATGAGGGTGACTAGATACCTTATCCTTATTCTTATATAAAGAAACTTTTAATATTTAGTGTAACATTATTTTAGGGAATGAATTTCATAATACAAACTAAAACATCATGATTCAATATATGCAAATAATCTGTCATGCTCCTCATTTTTAAAACAGAATACATTGTACTTTTACTTTATCTGCTTTGGAGGATTTTGTAAGAATAATGGTAGTCCATGAGGATTTAAAACAGTGAGCAAGATAGATGTGGATCCTGCCCATATAGACAGGATGACCAGATAATTTATCATCCAAACTGGGAAACAAAAGAGAACAAATGGGATGTGATTAGTAAATTGCACTGGGACAATATGCAAAACGTAACCATTCCAGAATGAATGATCACCTCACTTAAAGAACTTATTGTCTAGGGAAGGGTTACAGGTAGAAATGAAACTAGGGCAGTAGACCTCCACCCCAACAAGTAATTATATAGAGTGATGATTATGCTGTGAGTGGGGATCTATAGGTGCTATTGGATCATATAGGAGAGTAATTAACTGTGACCTGGGAGGATCAGGGAGGGCTTCCCAGAGTAGGTGACATCTGAAACCTGCAGGATGAATAGAGGTTAACCAGGCAAAAAGGAGGGGTAGAAAGTTCTAAACAGTGAAGATGGCAGTTACTGGTACCCTGAGGGGAGAGAACAATTGAGTGTTGATGAGTATGTCTGTATGACTGTAACCAGAAGAAGAAGGATCAAGTGGTAAAACACAAGGCTGGAAGTGTTGGAAGGGGTACTATTTTAAGAAGTTCGACTTTGTCTCAACAGCTTTAAGCAGGGCAGTGAGACGATCAAGTGGGCCAAGAGCTATTGCCTGTATTCGTTTGATCATCATGTATCCAGTTATCTTGGCTAGAACTGGATCTTCACATCTCTCAGCACGTGGAGCTAGGCAATGTTTCCCCTTCCCTCTGTGGGTGGATCCAGCAGCAGGACTGCATTGGAAAGAATTCAGAAAGGGTCATATCTGACAGACTAGTGGGTTACCCATGGAAGGTAGCTGGGTAGAAGGAGTGCCAAGGAAAAAAAATCACCGTAAGTTATGCAGAAGGCATGCAGGTGCACACACAGCTTGGCCTCAGGGATGGAGTGTTGGGAGGTGATGGTGCTTCAAGCATATGGCTGTGCGTCTACACTTTGGACCCTCATCCCTCTCTGCTTGGACCCCCACAGTACTTATGAAAGCTGGCAGGGAGTGTTCTGGTAAAACAAGCAAATTATATGCCTGGGTGTTGAAAGCAACTTCCCAGAGAAAATTTCCTCCAAGAGTAGTGGGGTTTAGCGCCTAGAGAAAGATGAGCGCTGATTGGAAAAGTGAAAGCTGGGGGCCAGATGCTCCGAGAGGACAGTAGTGGAGAGGCCACTGTCTCAGGCCCCAGGAGGCCTCCAACGTCATGGATTGCTCAGCATGCCTGTGGTCCAGCTTTGTCTGAGCAGAGCACAGACCATCCCAGACCTGGAGGTAGTGTGGTCTGCAGGCCCGGCACAGCTTCTGAGCCATAGTAGCATGGAAGAGACTGGCAAAGGGCTGCCATAACAAAGTACCACAGACTGGGTGACTTGAACAACACAAATTTATTTTCTCACAATTCTGGAGGCTACAAGTCTGAGATCAGGGTGTTAACAGGGTTGGTTTCTTCTGAGGCCTCTCTCTTTGGCTTGCAGTTGCTGCCTTCTCCCTGTGTCCTCACGCGGTCTTTCGTTTGTATTTGCATGTGTTTTAATCTCTTCTTAGAAGGATACCAATCATTTTGAATTAGAGCCCACCCAGTAACCTTTTAACCTTGATTACCTCTTTAAAGGCCAAATCTCCAACACAGTTACATACTGAGGTATTGGAAGCTTCAAGACATGAATTGTGGGGGGACACAATTCAGCTCACATCAGGGCCTCCTTGGGAGACACTAGCATGTGGTGATTGCAGGTTCTGATCCTTGGCCTTTGGTTTCTATGGATCAGGAAGGCCTAGGAGCATTTGAATCATCTTCAGAACAATGCCAAGTGTCTTATGGTCCTATTTTTCACTTCCAGTGACAGAGGTATTACCTTACATAGTCTGTGTGCATCTTAGATTATTGGAAACTTCCTTTGTACTGATTCAAAGTTGGTGTTGCCTTAGCTCACCTGCCCTGGTACTAGGTGCCTGAGGCTGTTGGTCTTTGGTCTCTTTAGCACTTCAGGGTTTGACTGTGTCCTAGAATAGTTCCCTTTTTTACTGTTAGGTGTGGTTAAGGGTATGGGCTCTGTTGGATTTGAAGCCTGATTTCACTATTTATTACTTGTGTGTCTTTCAGTAAATTCCTTGACCTCATTATGCCTTATTATCCAGATCCATACAGAATAGGGATAGTAAATAAGGTAGGGAGAAGTTAGCACTGTGCTGCACACTTATTACATGTTTAATTAAGGTTTTATCATCTTCATCATTATCATCATTGCCATCACCATCGTTTCCTTTTAACATGACACTGAGAAAGGCCTGCACTGCCACTCACATGATGACCTGAGCAGGAAGAGGAGGACTAGCATTTTCCCTATTCTTACTGAACAATTCTTGTTTACTGTACTTTTCCTGGTCATCTTCCCATAACTTGTCTTTCCCATCTAGAAGCCCAAAACCCCTTTACCTTTGATTATCCTAAGATCGTATGTAAGGCCAAGTTCTAACCACTCCTTTGAGTTACTCATCACTGGGGGCTCCCACATGTATTTATGTTGAACATGTTAATAAACTTCTGTTTGTTTTTCTCTTTAAAAATTATAAGGTATTATTGGAGTATTACACTAAAACATTATCAAACAAATATGTGATAATAGCGTGAATAAACCAGTGTTGGCAAAAAGAGTCAAATTCTGTAAAATATTTTGAAGGGATTTATTCTGAGCCAAATATGAGTGAGGGCCCCTGACACAGCCCTCAGGAGATCCTGAGAACATGTGCCCAAGGTGTTCAGGATACAGTTTGGTTTTATACATTTTAGGGAGACATAAGGCATCAGTCAATCATGTAAGATGTACATTGGTTTGGTCCAGAAGGGTGTGACAGCTGGAAGCGGGGGCTTCTGGGTCATAGGTAGATTCAAAGATTTTCTGATTGGCATTTGGTTGAAAGAGTTTAATTATTGTCTAAAGACCTAGAATCAACAGAAAGGAATGTCTGGGTTAAGGTAAGGGGTTGTGGAGACCACTGTTCTCATTATACAGAAGTAGTCCCCAGGTAGAGGCTTCGGAAAGAATAGATTGTAAGTCAGTTGTCTCCTGGATCAGGAAAAAAATGAAGGACGAGGAAGGGGATTCTCTTCAGAATGTAGATTTTCCCCACAAGAGTGAGCTTTGGAGGACTATTTCAAGACATGGCAAAGAAGACACATTTGGGGTCAAAATATTTTGATTTCCTTCTTTATCTGCCATGTGATATTATGCCAGAGTCAGGTTGGAAAGTCAGCCACATTATATAGGGTTAAATAAAACCCCTTGGATGAGATTTTTTGGTTTGTAGGGCATGACTCCCCAGACCCCTTAGATAGGAATTTGGGCAGTAGAAGAAAAAGGTCAGAGTTGAGTTCTTCACCAGTCTCTTATATGTTGGTAGGATTGGTATGCATCCACATAATTAAGGTAGCTTAATTTTTGGTATCTTATGTTTACTGATTATATTAAACTAACTTACCTTGTCTGGTCCTTTCTTTGTAGTCATCAAGACCTATAGGACACTTACTTTTTTCCTACCCCTTTTGTTACTGGCCAGGCTCGTTCTGCCTGTATGCAGCAAGCTAATCACTGTGGTGACAGTTTTTGCGAAAAAGAAAAGACTTTATTCACAAGGCTGCAATGTGCAGGGCCAGGGAAATAAGTCTCAGATCCACCTCTCTGAAAATAGGGCTTGGAGGTACGTATGTGATAGAAAGTGGGGTGGTCTAAAGTATAGGGAAAGATGATTGGTGAGTCGGAAAGGTGAGGTAATTAGGGCTTCTGCACAAGGGTTATTGAGCTATATGGTTCTTCATAGGATATATGTGCAGAAAATGGTGGCACTAGCATAATGTGATAATGGAGTTTTTGGCTCTCTGATATCAAAAAGGTCCCTCTTCAGGCAGCTGTTGCAGGCCCAACGTGTGCAACCAACTTGTGAAGTTGAAGGTCTCAACTGGCTTGAACTAGACAAAAGCTGCCCCCTAGTTTCTGAAAAATAACTATAAGCACCGTTACTACCGTGACCCATAGTCAGAGACGTTACCCATAAGGTAACTAGTGGGAGTTTAGTTATGTATTGTTCGGTCATGTAACTTGCCAGTGGCAGTTTTAAGATCAACTAGAAGTAAGTAATTAAAAGCTAGCCAGCTAGTTTGGAAGGCTTAATCATGTTTCACTTGCTCACTATTATGGTTTAATAAGATATTTATTTTGTCTGTGTAAATATATTTTCAAGTTTGACTTCAAAAAAACCCAAGTGAGACTCTAGCAACTTTGAAACATTTTAATAAAAATAAAGACTATTAAGAGGTTAGACCCCATCAATCCTATGTACCAGATTATATTTGAAAAGAGACTTACCAGAAATGGAGAACGTTCCACTAATGAATATTTCCTAAGGGTGAGGATGGTAAATAATTTCAATTATGTGAAAAAATTGCTGTATTTTAAGAAATTTTTGCTGTGTTTCTGGGGGTTAATGCCCAGCTTCCTCTGGAGAGCTTGGAGACGGGGGTCTGAGTCTTCACCAGCTGTAAAGTTGTCTTGAGAACAGTCCTTGAAGGATTGCTGCTATACACATTTTTGGTATTAAAAACACTAGTATTTGGCATATGAACTACATTAGCAAAAAGTGAAACAAAAGAAAAAATTCACAGAGATACCTGTCACTGGAGCAAATCACTACATGATTCATATTTGTATTCTATAACAAAAGAAGACACACAATGATGTTTACTGAGACCCTGTGATGTGTCAGCCTTTGCACTAGGTACACTACATACACTATACAGCCCTGTGATAAGGTGGTATTATCTGTGTTTTTAGAAAATGAAGAAATTGAGTCTTGGGAAAGGTAAGAAACTACCCTAGCCTAGCTGCATATTGATATGTGCAAACAGCTTCATTTTGTAAAATGTATGTTTTATTTTTGTTTGCAAGCTGGATTTATTTGGTTGTATTTTTAATCACAAAGACTGAAATTTGTGGTACTAGTCTTTTGGGGGTCATTACTCACTTTGAGAAGTTACTACAGTAGCTGAACTTTTACACTGTTAAATGAAAACCACTATGCCTGTTGTAGGGGAGGGGGAAAAATCTGTTTTCCTCTATCTATCTTAGATTTTTCAGCAGGGCCTCCATATGTTAGACCACCAAAGACAGATTAGCAAGAGAAAAACAAACAGAAATTTATTTCCATGTTCATCACAGATACACGTGGGGGCACCCAGTGATGACTAACCCAAAGGAGTGGTTAGAACTTGGCCTTATATACGATCCTAGGATAATCAAAGGAAAAGGGGTTTGGGGCTTCTGGATGGGAAAGCCAAGTTACAGAAAGATGACCAGGAAAAGTACTGTAAACAAGAATTGTTGAGTAAGGTTTGTTGTGCAGATTGAAGTCTGCACAACAGACTTCAATGGAGTACCTTCTCCATTGATAAGAGTTAGGAGTCCTCCTCTTCCTGGTCCAGGAGAGGAAGAGACCTTCATTTACAAAAAGAAATTATGAAAATGTTCTTTATAAATGTAAATTTTCATTACAAAAGGAAAACGGTACCCTGTGTTTAGAGCTACTCCTGCATCTGCTGGTTCTCAATGGCTTTTAGGTCAAAATGATCCATGTGCTGAGGAGGCATATTTTGGGGTGGCTATTCTGGTACCCTCCCTGCCTTGCTTTTTTATAGTAGTTATGCAATAGAGGCAAATCCCTTCCTCCTTCCCGGGTTCATTAAGCTGAACTGAGAGGCTGATGGATACTTAAAATTTTAACATGTTTTATTAACTATTTTTATATATTCCTTGTGTTTAAATGTTCAGTAAAATCAATAAATTCTCTGTTCACCAAAATAATATTTTCATTATTCAGTGGTTGACCACAAAGCTCCTGAGGTCATGCCCAAGGACAGGGCCTACTTGAAAAAGAGCTCAGAGGAGCCTGACTAGAGTTTGGTCTGGAAGAGAATCTTTGTCATGCCAATGGCTCAGAAAATTGTAGATGATCACAGTTGAAAGAGATCTCAAAGGTGATCACTCTTAAGTGACAGAAAAAGAGCCACCTCATTTGCTTCCAGCCCCACATAGCACTCCCTTGGGGTTTGTGATAAATGCAGTTCTATCTCTTGAGAGTGTGTGAGCAGCCCTAAATGCTGGCTACCTGGAGAGCAACTCTGGCCTTTTTTCATATTGCTCTGCTTCCTAATGCTCCACTCAGCTGGCTCAGCTCTGATTATTTCTGGATTCTGAGGAGGGGAACTGCAGGAGACTGGCCTGGATTTCCCTGGGCTGTAGGGGAAAACAGCCTTGGGTTAATCCACGTGCGAGGCATGGGAAAAAGTGCAAGGAGGTGGGAAGAGGGAGAAGAGGTGTCTGCCTGGAGCTTACAAGTAGCCATGTTGTTCACTCTATTTATGGTGAGAGAAACTTTTTATAAAAACAAATATATGGTTGGGCGCAGTGGCTCATGCCTGTAATCGCAGCGCTTTGGCACGCCGAGATGGGTGGATCACAAGGTCAGGAGATCGAGACCATCCTGGCTAACACGGTGAAACCCCGTCTCTACTTAAAATACAAAAAATTAGCAGGGCGTGTTGGCCGGCGCCTGTAGTCCCAGCTACTCAGGAGGCTGAGGCAGGAGAATGGCGTGAACCCGGGAGGCGGAACTTGCAGTGAGCCGAGATCGCGCCACTGCACTCCAGCCTGGGCGACAGAGCGAAACCCTGTCTCAACAGAAAAACAAAACAAAAACAAAACCAAATGTGTTTGCTAACAAATTTTAATTCAATATATACATTTTAATCAAGTATATAAATATATGGAGGATATAGGGAATAATAAATAGTAAATAATATGTAGTAAAAATAGTAAATATAACAAACCTTTTCCAGTGGTGATTAATCCTTAACTCATTTTAACTCACCTTTTGAAAAAAATAATTTCAACTTTTATTTTGGATTTAGCATGTACATGTGTAGGTTTGTTACATGGGTATATTGCATGATGCTGAGGTTTGGGATACGGATGATCCCATCACTCAGGTAACGAGCAATGGAGTTTTTTAGCCCATGCCCCCAGTCCCCTTCTAGTTGTCCCCAATGTTTGTGTTTCCTATCCTTATGCCTAGGGATACTCAATGCTTAACTCACTTAAAAGTGAGAAGAACATGTGTTATTTGTTTTTCTGTTCCTGCATTAATTCGTTTTGCATAATGGCCTACAGTTGCATCCATATTGCTGCAAAGGACAAGATTTTCTTCTTTTTTACAGCTATTAATACATAGTATTCCATGGTATATACGTACCATATTTTTAAAATTCAGTCTACCACTGGTGGGCAACTAGTTAATTCACGTTTAAAATGGTGTCCATTCCCCTAAGCTTTGTAGTATATAGCGGATTATGATTCAACAATTTTGGAAAACACCTGATTTAGTGAGTTGGTCTCCAAACGATAAATGTTTGTAAAAGAGAATTTCATCTATCTTATTATTTTTAATGATCATGTTTGAAATGAACCATATCAAGTTAGATTTATTAGTTAGATGCCATTTAATTTGAGATTATTTTAACTTTAGGATTTTTGCTCTCCATTCAATTGTTGGGAGTGTTTTAAAAACACTGGACTTTCAGAAAGATTAAGGTGTTACAACTCCCTATAGTAATCAATATTCTTTGCAGTTTTAAAGCTCAAGTGTCCATGCCTGTTGGAGTTTGTGTTAGGCTACAAAAGATGAGTTTATAACCTAGATTCTGAAAGGACACTGTAGCAACATTAGGTTGCTAAGCAAGTCTCTTGACTACTTAAACAACGTGCCTTGAATTATTCTGACTGCCTGTGCTGCTCAGTCATAATGGAGCAATTAAAAAATGACACTCACTTTTAGGTTTGTCCAGACTTAAGTTAGAAATAAATGGAAGTAGAGACATACTATTTTTAATAATTAAAAAAAGAAAATAAGAAATAAAAATATAGTTGTGTGAAAAATGTTCAAAGCAACTCAACAACCTAATGTTCAATAAAATGGAATACTTAACCAACTATGATATACTATATGAAGTATGCAGTCATACCAATTGAGGGTTTGTACACAATATAACAAATATTATATTTCACTCAGATTGTAAATCATAGCTCTCTCTTTTATACAAATCATCAGAAATAGGCACAGCTTAACATATTCCTTTCATAAGCACTTTCCTCCTGTTACTGCTTTCCAAAATAAAATTGAGACAGAAGGAAGCCTATTTAGCTTATCCAGATTATAATTAATTTAGCCACTTGGGTGTATTAGAAAATGGGAGCTAGACCCTCTACTGAGGGTTGTAAAGTGTAGTCATGGACCAGGACCCAGACTATTCAAATAATTTATTTTTCTATTCAGTTACTCCAATGATTAAAAACAAAGACACGGGATGGGGGCAGGGACTAAATGAATAAATGTGCTTGAATAGCCAAGGAGCAATTTCAAGCCTGACAACTGCATCCTGTTATATATTTCAATCATGCAATATTGAAGCCCCTATAAGAATCCATTTTTCATTTCCTACTGATTTTTATTCTCTCTCTATGTTATTTTTTCCACCTACTTTTCAGAAATCTGCTTCTTGAATGGAAAATTATATTTCTGTAGACACTTAGCCATGAGGTACTTGATTTTAATTTAATTCCACTAATCATATTTGGAAGGAAAATAAAATCTCTATAAATGACAAGTCAACTAGTATTTGTGGTTTAGATCATTGTGTCTTTATTTTATCCAATCTTAATTTCTTTCCTTTGGCCATTCCATCTCTTGTTTTAATTTTTACTTCAACACTTAATTACTATTGTTGATTCTCAAACATATTTTACTTCCTAGTCCTTGAAGCTTCAATAATGTGAAAACACTTAAAAATATCCAGAACAATTACTTGTTTGTTAAAGGAGCATTGTGTCAGAACGTTTTGTGTGGACAGTAAAACTCTCCAAGCTGCCTCCCTGGAATTCAGAAACTTTAGCATCAGGAAGACCCAGAGTGTGCTTTTCTGCATTTAGCTCAATGCACCCTTTTGTCTTGTCTTTTTATTCAGCTGGAATGCTTGCTGATTCCTCTGCACACTTCTAAGGCTGAGAACCTGAGGAACCCAGCTGGAAAATGCCGTCTGAACGCTGCCTCAGGTATGCCCTGCAGGATATGTCCTCGCATGCCGTAGTGAGCCCTGAAATAAGTGCATTGCACGTTCCAGGATCAAGCACAAAGCAGGGGCTTAATGCATATTTGAAGGAATCATCAAACTAGTCAGAGCTTTTGTGAATTTACTGTGGTGGCACAAGGACTAACTGCTGTGACCTAGTTATTTGTCAAACCTAAATATGTTTCCTGATTCTTTGAATGATACTATTTTTTAATCTTTTTTTCTTATTTAGGATGCTAACTTCCCTCAAACATAAGGTATGCTAGTATAAAGGTATATGACATAAAAAAGGAATCAAAAAACTATACATATATATGTGTGTGTGTATATATATATAGATGTGTATATATAGAGAGATGTGTATATATATATATATAGAGAGAGAGAGAGAGATAGAGATAGAGAATGAGAGAGAGAGAGAGAGAGAGGGAGAGCCCTCTCTAAGGCAATCACTTTGGGGAGTACAATGCTTATTCTCAAAATGCTCACAACATTTCCTTTTAATAATTCATTTATTTAATAGATATTAATTAAGCCAAACACTCTGCTTGGTGCTGAGGACCCAGCTATGAATAAAACAGATAAGGTTCCTTCCCTCTTAAAATGTATATTCTATGGCAAAAACAGACATTAAACAAATAAGCACACCAGTAACGACCCAAAAATAATTGTGAAAGTGCTCTGAAGGAAAAGTACAGGATAGATAGAGCAAGAAAATGCCTTCCTGAGAAAGGCTGTATACCTGAGATTTGATGGGGGGCATGCCCTGAGGCAGGAAGGAGCTTGGCACATTCCAGAAACTGAGGGGCAGCCAATGAGAAAATGCATGGCATTCATTTGAATAGTCTCACTGGAGGTAAATCTGCATCATCCTCTGAGGGAACAGTCAAAATATCTTCAGAGCAAAGAATAAGAGAGATGACAAACCTGGGGAATACATTTTTCTTAAGAATTGAGTGTCTGTTAAGTAATGAGACCAGCTTCTTTCCGTGACTCTGAAGCTATTAGAGGTGATTTGTTCCAGAAATGTGTTGAGAACTGGTGACATTGCTGTAGCAGGTGTAACGCCTCTGCACTCCCTATGTGAGTCTGTTGCTCTCAATCAGTGATTCTCAATGGTGGATGGTTTTGCCACCAGTGTACGTTGTGCAATATCTGACAATGTTTTTGGATGTCACTGGGATTGTGGATACATTTGGCATCTACTGGGTAGAGGCCAGGAATCATTTTAAACATCTTGCAATGCATAGGGCAGCCCCCTACAGCAAAAAACAAAAAACAAAAAACAAAAACAAAAACAAAAAAAACCATCTAGCCCAAAATGTCAATAATACTGAGGCTGAGAAACCCTGCTCTAGACCTGGCATCCAACCAATACAGCACATGGAGACCATGGTGTCTGTCTGTCACCACCTCAGCCAAGTTATTTATTTCTGGCTACCAGGATCAGTGTGCATACTTAAAATAATTTTTTACTTTTAAGTCTGCCATCCCGTTCTTATTAATCAACTGTCTTCCACAGTGCAATAATCTCTATGATGTTCTCTCCTTCTCTGCTTCAACCCAGAGCCCTCCCTTCCCCACCTCTCAGACTCTCCCACTGTGCCATGCATGTGGAAGTGTCACAACACAACCACATGCTCTGCTGTATCATCTCCTTGTCCTGAAAAGCTCTGTTTGCCTCCGACTTCACTGAGACCCATCCTCCTCTGAGGACCATTTCCCTTGTAGCCCTCTCAAAGTAGTGGCATTATTATTTCCTCACATCCCATGTATTTCAAGGATGGGTAGAGAGAGTGTCATCCTCCTAGGGCATGGTTTTGCTTCTAGACCATTACTCCACAAATTGATTGTTTGAGAAAGCCACAGCCACAAAAACAACAAAGACATGCTCTTCTGAAGATGGTGCCCTTTATCTCTCTCCTCTTCCTAACTGTAGTCGAGGTCATTGTCCTTTATTCACTGAGCATTTCGGCACTTGGCTTGCAGTCTTCCTCCTCATCACAAACCCCTTACTACACCCCCAGGGCCCTCATGTCAGCCTGGAGGTTATGTCTGCTTCATGGTCCTTGGACCCTCAATCTGCTTATCTCCAAAGACCTTCTCCCTGCACTCAGCCACTCAGTTTCATGGCCACACCTCAGACCTTGTTATCCTTAGTAATTGCTCTGTTTCTGAAATCACGCTATCAGCCATTTTACTCTTACCACAGCCTCCTCTCCTTTTTCAAAATATGGTTGTACTTTGACCTCATTGTAATGTCTCATTTTCTGGCCCTGCTACTTTCTACCAACCCATCCAGTCTTTCCTTTCCTCATTTTCCTTCTTAAGCAGTTTAGATTCTATCACTGTTGCTAAACCCTTAAGTTCTCTCATTTCCTGTATTTTTGATGCATTTGCTTGAGAAAACCCCAATCCAGATGAACCGATCTATTCATATTTCCATGCCTACGTTGTCTAGTGGAGACTAGTTCCACAAAAATCTTCAGATTCAACAAGCCAAAAAGTGCCCAGAGTTTTAGTATGTGATTCTGGTCCACTGATTCCCTGCCACTCAAGAGGCAATCCTTTCCCACAACTAGGCCAAAACCTGCCTCTGTGCTTCAAACTTATCTTTCATATCTTCTCAGCAACCTTTGAGTGTTGCTTGTTTCTCAGCCATGTTCTTGAGATACAGCTGTGTTGTCACCTTCTCTATGCAGATGAGTCTCAGATTTACATTTCTAGCAAAGACTCCTTTCTGAGTTCCAGATCCAGGAATCGAACTACATATTTGACATTTGTGCTTAGATGTCTTAAAGACAACTCAAACTTAACATGTCCCAAACCAAATTCATCATCATTCTCTTCTACAATTCTGATCCTCTTTCATTTGTTTCCTGTTCTGGAAATATCAAGTTGTATAAGCCAGAAATGTAGGTGTCTTCTGGAAATCTTCCTCCCACTCACCTCCATATGTAATCTAACACCAAGACCTGTAGATTTTCCCACTAAATAGCTTTTAATCCCATTCACCTTTCTGAAACTTCATCTGAGTGCTCCTTGGGCTCCAAGGCCCAACTCCATCATTCAGCTGAACCACAGCCACAGTCCAGGTCTGCTCTAGTCTGGCCCAGTCTCCCCTACTGCTCTTGGTACTACAGCTTGAATGACCTTTTCTGTGACTTCCCATTGCCCTTAGGATAACCTGGCCCAGAATTCCTGCACAAGTGGGCTCAGGCCTCTGCTGCTCGGGCCTTACCTGCACCATGTTCTCCTTTGTCCCTAGCTGTTAACTTTCTGTAGACACTCTATAAGGGCCATGCTCCCTCCTGCCACAGGATCGTAGCATTTGCTGTTCTCCTGCCTGGAAAACCTTCTCTTTCATTTTTAAAAGATTAACTTGTTCTCATCCTTCAGCCAGCAGCTCAAGTATTATTTCTTTAGGGAGACCAGATTATTTGATTAATGTGTAACTGCCCTACTACACTGAATGTTCCATGAGGGCTGCTACCACATATGGTTTGCTCACCATTTTATCCCCAGTACCCAGCACAACACCTGGCACAGGCTTAATAAATATTTGTGGGGTAAATGAATGAGGGAAGGAAGGAAACAAAACTATTCATTCATAATTAAGTTCCTTTCTACAGAGTTTTCATTATTTAATAATTGTCTAAGCATACTGTATCTTCTTTGCTTATTACTATGACCATTGCTATTAGTTGATCAAGTTCATTTTAAAGTGTTTATAAATTATAAAGTGTTCTATAGAAATGAAATTATTTTATTATAGGATCTTTTAATATCCTGCTACCTTAAATATAATTTTTAAAATATTAATGTCTTTAATTTTCATGAAAAGATTTTGACTACATAATTTAAGTGATTTAAGATGCTCACTTGATAGTTCACCAATAGACTGAATTGAGATAATTATGCATAATTATTACTGTTAGATTTTTTTTGTCCAGCCTTTTTCTTTCTTGTGTAAAGTAGCCTAGTTAAGAAATGAGAATCTTTATCCCACTTAGTTGTTTTTAATATGTAAGTATGTAACACCTTATTGGTAGTCTTACTTAAAAACTACTGCATATTTTTTATATATCCAGGTTGTAGGTAAACACTGACATAGAAATTGACTTGAATTTTAAAATTTGAAATGCAGATGTTTAAAACCATATAGCTGTTTTCGGAATTTACAACTTTAAAACTGACAGAACTTAGTCAAAATTCTTTCCATGAACATCAAACCCTATAGGATTTCTGTGACCAAAAATGTGAACTCTGTGACCTCAGAGCAGCAATTTGCACTAAAGCAGTGATTCAGTCTGAGTAAGGAATATGATATAATGAACATCGTTCTCTGCATTTGATTTATTAGTTTTTGTGATCAATTCCAGAATGAAAGTTAAAGGCTTAAAGTTATGAATAATCCTCTTTCCTGAGACCTCGTTTATTTATTTCCCCATTACTAGATACTGACATATGGCTGATCAAATGGTTGCTCCCTGGCATTACTAAAAGGTCATCTTACTCTTCAGGGAGTCTGGGGCTTTCCATTGTTGCATGAGGGCCTATGTGGGGTCCTGTGAAATACAGGGACAGCAGTTCGCACAGGCAGCCTGACGGGGGTTGCCTAAAGCCGTTATAGTGTTCAGGTGGAAAAAAACAGAGGGACATATATCCCTGGGAACTCATAGAGTATCCAATAGAACCATAATGAGAAGCATATCTATAATTTAAAATTTCAGGTAGCTATATTAAAAAGGGTAAAAAAATTTTTTTTTTCTGTTGTTGAGACAGAGTTTCACTCTTGTTGCCCAGGCTGGAGTGCAGTGGCGTGATCTCGGCTCACTGCAACCTCTGCTTCCCGGGTTCAAGTAATTCTCCTGCCTTAGCCTCCTGAGTAGCTGGGATACAGGCATGCGCCACCACACCTGGCTAATTTTTGTATTTTTAGTAGAGACGGGGTTTCACCCTGTTGGCCAGGCTGGTCTTGAACTCCTGACCTCAGATGATCCGCCCACTTTGCCTTCCCAAAGTGCTGGTATTACAGGTGTGAGTCATGATGCCAAGCCCTAAAAAAGGTAAAATTAATTTTAACAATATATTTTATTTAACCCAACATACCCTAAATATTATAATTTAAACATGTAATCAGTACAGAAATATTGAGCTATTTTGCTTTCTTTTATTCATATTGTCTTTGACATTCATTGTGCATTTTATATGTATGGTACATCTCAATTTGGACTGGCCATATTTCAAGTGCTCAGTGACCATGTGTGGTTAGTGTCTACTGTATAGGTGTATCCCTACAATAGAGTATTACTATTGTATTGATACAATACAATACAATAGAGTGTTACTATGGTATTAATATAGCATATACTCTTTTGTATTGATGCAGTTCTAGGGCATCCCTCAGAGAAAGAGGTTGCATTGGGGAAGCCAGGACACTGTCTGCACTCACTGATGAATTTTGAGGTGGCAACATGGCTTCTGTGGGAGACCTTTTCCAGTTTTAGGATGACACTCAAATCTGTGTTTCCTTGAGAAATATGGTTCTTGCTTTCAGTCTTTTTTCCAGAAATTTAGAAGTTTTAGGATATACTTTTCCTTCCTTTATTTCTCAAAAAATTGAGGGACATTGCTCTAAGTTGAGAGGCTTAGTTTGCTAATTTGATATATGTTCTAGATGCTGAGGGAGCTGTTTGCAAGCATGTGTCTGCTCCCCATTTTAATTTAGACATAGTGCATTACAGTCTTCGATTTATCTCCTCCCTGGTTTATGACTATTGACTTGGTGAAGTGGGCCTGCTCCCTTCCAGCTATGTTCTGTGGCCACGTGTGCCTTAACATTTAGAGGGTTGAGATGATTTACAAATTTACATCCAAGAGTTGAGTGGGAAGTTACTTTCAGAATACAATAATGATTTGTTGATTAAGAGGCCTTTATTTCTTGCCAAATGTTGGAGTATTTGTTTCTGCTTTTAAGGATCCCTAACATATTGGTTCCAAAATATTTGGGATCTTGTGCCAACTGTTGTCTTAAATATTTAGCTTGTTGTTTTCTTGAAGCTTGAATTTTCAAGCCCAGCTGAATGATCCTGTGAAATTGTGCAGCATCACTATTGTTTAAAAGCTGAGGCTTTTATTCTTTGCCAAATTTCAGTTTACAGCTGCTCTTTTTCTGGTAAGATTTATTCACTCTCAAGAGACATATAAAATGCAAATACTGATTCAGTCTTAATAATAAGGACAGGAATTGTGGCACTATATTTGGAAAACTTTTTAAGGCAATTATCTTAATATATTCTTCGGTTCCACTACAAATGAAATTTTGAAATACATTTATTTAACATTTAAGGTGATATAAAAGTGGAGAAAGTAAGTCGTGAAAGTTTCAAATATATTTTCTAAGGTTATAATGATTAGAATCTATTTTCCATCCCAAAACTTTCAGTAACAGTATGAAGATAAATGTTTTTGAAGAAAAATTTCAAACATTTCTTACTGCTGTGTCATGTTGTTCTGTTCATGTATATTATTCTAAAAGGCTGATTTTGAGATTCATTATACATAATATAAAGTTAATAGGGACTTACATGGTTTTTTCCCCTTAAGCATAGATTTTTGAGATCTTTACAGATTGCCTTTTTTTTTTTTTTTTTTTTTTTTAGACAGAGTCTCGCTCTGTTGCCCAGGCTGGAGTGCAGTGGCATGATCTCAGCTTACTGCAACCTCCACCTACTGGGTTCAAGCAATTCTCCTGCCTCAGCCTCCTGAGTCGCTGGGATTAAGGTGTGTGCCACCATGCCTGGCTAATTTTTGTATTTTTAGTACAGATGGGGTTTCACCATATTGGCCAGGCTGGTCTTGAACTCCTGACCTCAAGTGATCCACCTGCCTCAGCCTGCCAAAGTACTGGAATTACAGGCATGAGCCACCGTACCTGACTTCTTCTCTTTTTTTTTCCTTTAAGCAGGAGGAGGAATTACATTGTTATATTCTTGGTGATAGGTTCTCAAAATACCGGATCTTGGACCTTCAGTTTTTCTATCTGTAAAATAGAGATAATAATAGTACCTGCCTCACGGTGTTGTTGTGCAGGTTACATGAACTAGTCATTGTAAATCACTGAGAATAGTTCATGGGACACGGTAAGCACTATGTGTTTCTCAAATATATTAAAAAGTCATCCTTTTAGGAAAGATTTTTCAAAGACTATCCTAAAGCTTTACTTGGCTGATACAATGTTTCTATTACTATTCCATTTCTTGATTTGAGATGCTAATTGAGTGATGCTAATTAATCTCCATTCTAGACTTTGCATAGAAACTTGCAAAAAATTATTTATGCTTCTGAATGTGGTTTTTAATTACTGATTTTAAAGTCTGCCTATAGCTTGAGCTACTAGATGAATATTCAGTGACAGTAACCATTTCAAAACTCACTGCTACATTTCAACTGAAAATAATCCTCCCACCTTCCCACAGGAACTTCCTATATCATCACCGTCTGTCAAGTTTTTTCTTTCCATATTTCTGACATTTCTGATGCTTCCCAGTCAAAACTGTCCAATAAAGCTTAATGACTGCCTTCTGGCATTTCACAGGAAGTATTTGGTTAATTTTAAGATGGTGATTTGTACCTAACTGTAATTTACCAGCCAACTGGCACCACAGGCTGAGCAGAGCCCTGCCAAATAAACCCACCATGCAAACTAGGCTGGTGGCAACTCTGGCTCCCCTGAGAAACTCTTTCACATTCAGAGGGAGGGGTTGGATACAGGAATTACCAACATGGGAGAGACACAGCTTAATCATCCCAATGGTATTTTTACTCAGCTTTGAGATGGATCTGCTGGCCAGAACCAGGGCTTGATGGCTCTTGCTTTCACTCTGGGAGTAACCTATTCCTGGCAGATCACCTGTCTTAGTCCAATACCAGTTCTGAGATTTTAGAGTACTGTGTAGATTCCCATTGACATAAGCTGGAAATGTCCATAGCTGTCTATAAAGTGAAAGTTTGCATTTTGTGTTTATGGCATTACTTCTGTATTATTGTAGAATGATCTAGAGCTTCACCTAGGACTTTTGAAAGGACATAAGGATAAATGTTTTAGGTTGGGGTAGAGAGTGAAGGGGTAAGTTTCACAATGTGTAAGGTTAGCAATCTCACAAAATAGAACAAAAAGAAAATTATATAGTCATTCATAAATCCAGTATAATGATCACACATAGAAACTAAATGCTGATAATAGATAAATTTTACTTTCAGCTTTAAATTTGTTTTCATTTACAATGCATTCCTTTTGATGTTCTTATGGTGCACAATTTCCCAAGTTTAATAATAAGCTTCTCTGGTTTAATTGCCTTTTACATGGAATGGTCATTTGCAGCCCTTTTTGTCCTAACATTTGCTCAGTTTTCTTGTATGTGTTAACAGAGTCTTGTGTCCTGTGGGAGACATGGTAAGGTACAAAGGTGGGGAAGGAATCAGGGAATTAGAGAGAGGGGACAGAGTGGGAAGGGTCACACACACATATACACATGCCCAGATGCACATCCAGAGGAAGTTTTGCACTCAGAGATGTTCACACACTGAAGGGACGGGACCCAGAAACAGAGGCTTGCAGGTCCAGACACCTGGGTCAGTATGCAGCCACAGATGAACACACACAAACACAAATGCAGAAAGAGATGCACCAGTAAAAGAGAGAAAGACCCTGCAGGGAGGGGAGCAGAGAGAATAAGAAAAAGGGAGAACAAGAGAATGGTGGAGAGAAAGAAAATGAGGGAACAGATGGTCACACTCATAGAGTGCACTGAAACCCATGTTGCCTCAGTCGATGTTCAAGGAATGAGAGAGCAGCTGGTCCACAGGGCTGGTAAAAGGAAAAATGTTGACTTGATTGCTCTCCTTTGTAGTATTCAAGAAATGCTGACAGGCCAGAGGCTCTGCCACTCTGAATCTCACAATGACAGTGTCCTGGCAGCGCTGAATCAGCAGAGGAGTGATGGCATCCTCTGCGACATCACCCTGATTGCTGAGGAACAGAAATTCCATGCTCACAAGGCAGTCCTAGCAGCATGCAGTGACTATTTCCGGGTAAGTCAGCATTGTTTGTTTCTCGTAAAATATTGATAAAGAGAGGATGACAATGTTTCCCAAACTGTCACTAAACCAGGAGCCAATTAGGTGGTACCCCCAGAGCTGAATGGTGGGGGCCTTTGTTCTTTCCTGGGTAGAATGCTTCCTGGGGCCTCATTGGGTCCTCTCTGGGCAGGGCACCTGGATGTCCCTCCAATGTAGAACAGACCTCCCTTGGCATCTGAGCCAAGGAGTGCTTGGCACTTTACCACCATGGGAAAATGTGGCACTGTAGTGCTTCATGTGGGGGTGCAGACTGGAGTGAGAGGATGCTTCTGGATTCAGGATCAAAGACCAAGCTATAAGACAATTTGTTAAAATTTAAAAGTCTTTAAGTATATGTATTGTTTCTGATATATATATATATATTTGTTTTGTTTTGTTTTGTTTGTTTTTGAGACAAAGTCTCACTCTTTCACCCAGGCTGGAGTGCCAATGGCACAATCTTGGCTCACTGCAACCTCTGCTTCCTGGGTTCAAGCAATTCTCCTGCCTTAGCCTCCTGAGTAGCTGGGATTACAGGGACATGCCACCACACCTGGCTAATTTTTGTAGTTTTAGTAGAGACGGGGTCTCACCAAGTTGGCCAGGTTGGTCTCGAACTCCTGACCTCAAGTAATCTGCCCGCCTTGGCCTCCCAAAGTGCTGGGATTACAGACACACACCACCGCGGCCAGCCTATATATACTCTTAATGCTTTCTAATTATTTGCTCCAAGGACAGAGATTCATAGGCCTAATGGACCTTCATGGTCAGTACATGCGGCTAATGAAGACACATCTTGTTTACCAGAGCTTTGGGGTTGATTTCCAACAGCAAATTACATGTGGTAATAAGATTGCTGTTTTTCTTGAAGATGAAAGTACATAATATAGTGATAGCTGATTAAATGCCACTTATTAGCATTTCTTGTGATTTACATGGTGAGCAAAAGATTTTATATGCATATCTCATTTGATCCTCACAACAACCCATTGTGCACATATATATACATACTATTAAAATGACCATTTTGCATATATGGAAACAATAACAAAGACTAAGTAATTTGCACTAACTCAGGATCAGTAAGAAGTCACACAGTTCCTAAATGGCAGATCTGGAATCGAAATCTATGTTTGACTCTTAACGAGTGTGATAGTCTGCTTCATATATGGACATAAAATAGCAAACCTGGACAATTATTAGCCAGAATGTTTTGAAACATTAATTTCTAAATATACATTATTTCAATGCCTATTTAATTTTCTTTTCAATGTTTTTTCAGTTAACAAGTGACTAATACTTTTGGAACATAATGGTATGAATCTCCATATAAATGGGAATATAAATTAATTTAATTGTGTTGTGTTGTTTTTTTAATTTCCCCCAGTAAAGCCTAAATGTTATAGACACCAACTTAGGCCCATGAGCAATTTGTTGATTGGTTTGAATATTTCTAATAATACTGTTGGTTTTGTTATTTAAGAGACAATATCAACTGCACTTAATTGCCAAGTAGCAGTCACAGAGATTTTTCAAAGATGCCAAATCATAGAAGACAGCCTTTTTTAAAAAGCGTATTAAATGTGATGAAACTGAGTAATGTAGAAGATAAAGAGGTAATTACTTGAAATGTCTGTTTCTGAAATAAAAAGTAGGGATTTAATTCTAAACTACAAAGATGATACAGAGTATCTGTAAAGTGGCCTTTTAGTTCCATTAATATAATTATACATTTCACACACCCTCACTCACATTGTCAGGTATTCTTCTTTCAGAAAGGTCATATTATTCAGAGGGGCTTTTGGATCAGCAAAACACTTCAGATTGTATGCATATTATGGAATAGGAATTTTGTCTTTTAATGGACCATAATATAGCCTTCTTGGTGTTAACTTCTCTCTACTTAGGTTTCAGCATTTCAGTATTGGATTTTTTTTTGAACTTTTATTTTAGGTTCAAGGGTACATCTGCAGGTTTGTTATGTCAGTAAATTATGTTTCATGAGGGTTTGGTGTACAGATTATTTCATCACCCAGGTAATAAGCATAATACTCAATAGCTAGTTTTTCAATTTTCTCCCTTCCCCCAACCTCCACCATTAAGTAGGCCCCAGTGTCTGTTGTTCCCTTCTTTGCATCCAAGTATTCTCAGTGTTTAGCTCTCACTTATAAGTGAGAATATGTGGTGTTTGGTTTTCTGTTCCCATGTTAGTTAGCTTAGAATAATGGCCTCCAGCTCCATCCATGTTGCTGCAAAGGACATGATCTCATTCTTTTTTATGACTGTGTAGTATTCCACAATATATACATACCACATTTTCTTTATCCTGTCTACCACTGATGGTCATTTAAGTTGATTCCATGTCTTTGCTATTGTGAATAGCGCTACAGTGAACATACACATGCAGGTGTCTTTATGGTAGAATGATTTGTAATACTTTAGGTCTATACCCAGTAATGGGATTGCTGGGTTAAATGGTAATACTGTTTTAAGTTCTTTGAGAAATTGCCAAACGGCTTTCCACAATGACTGAACTAATTTGCATTGCCACCAGCAGTGTATCAGCATTCTCTTTTCTCTGCAACCTCTCCATCATCTGCTGTTTTTTTACTTTTTAATCATAGTCATTCTGACTGGTGTGAGATAGTATCTCATTGTGGTTTTGAGTTGCATTTCTCTAATGATTAGTAATGTTGAGCACTTTTTTATATGCTTGTTGGCTGCATGTATGTCTTTTTTTGAAATGTGTCTGTTCATGTCTTTTGCCCCCTTTTTTATGGGGTTGTTTATTTTTTGCTTGCTAATTTGTTTAACTTCTTTATAGATTCTGGATAGTAGATCTTTGTCAGATGCATAGTTTGCAAAATATTTTTCCCATTTTGTGGGGTGTGTTTGTTGATAGTTTCTGTTGCTGTCCATAAGCTCTGTAGTTTAATTAGGTCCCATTTGTCAATTTTTGGTTTTGTTGGAATTGCTTTTGGTGTCTTTGTCATGACATATTTGTCAGGGCCTATGTCCAGAATGGTATTTCCTAGATTATCTTCCAGGGTTTTTATCATTTTAGGTTTTACATTTAAGTCTTTAATCCCTCTTGAGTTGATTTTTGTACCTGATGAAAGAAAAGGGTCCAGTTTCAATGTTTGACATATGGCTAGCCAGTTATTTCAGCATCACTTATTGAATTTGGTCTTTTCCCATTGCTTGTTTTCATTGACTTTGTCAAAGATCAGATGGTTGTAGGTGTGCAGCTTTATTTCTGGGCTCTCTATTCTGTTCCATTTGTCTATGTGCCTGTTTTTGTACTGGTATCATGCTGTTTTGGTTATTGTAGCCTTGTAGTATAGTTTGAACTTGGGTAATGTGACTTCAAACTATACTATAAACAATACTACAGCTTTGTTCTTTTTGCTTAGGATTGCTTTGGCTATTTGGGCTCTTTTATGGTTCCATATGAATTTTAGAATAGGTTTTTTCTAATTCTGTGAAAAACATCATTGGTAGTTTGATAGGAATAACATTGAATGTGTACATTGCTTTAGGCAGTATGGCCATTTTCACGACATTGATTCTTCCTATCCATGAGCATGAAATATTTTTCCACTTGTTGGTATCATCGCTAATTTCAATGAGAAGTGTTTTGTAATTCTCTTTGTAGAGGTCTTTTACCTCTCCGGTTGGCTGTCTTCCTAGGTATTTTATTCTTTTTGTGACTATTGTGAATGAAATTGCAATCTTGATTTGGCTCTCAGCTTGGATGTTGTTGGTGTATAGAAATGCTACTGATATTCGTACATTGATTTTGTATCCTGAAACTTTGCTGAAGTTGTTTATCAGATTTAGGAGATATGGGGCAGAGACTATGTGGAGAGTTCTAAGTATGGAATCACATCATCTGCAAACAGGGATAGTTTGATTCCTCTCCTCCTATTTGGATGCCTTTTATTTCTCTCTGTTTCCTGATCACTCTGGCTAGGACTTCCAGTACTATGTTGAATAGGAGTGCTGAGGGTAGCCATTCTTGTCATGTTCTCAAAGGGAATGCTCCAGCTTTTACCTATTCAGTATGATGTTGGTGTGGGTTTGTCATAGATGGCTCTTGTTAGTTTGAGGTATAGTCATATAATGCCTAGTTTTTTGAGGGCTTTTAACATGAAGGGAAGTTGATTTTTATCAAAAGCCTTTTCTAAATCTATTGAGATGATCATGTGGTTTTTGTTTTTGGTTTTCTTTATGTGATGAATCACATTTATTTATTTGCATATAGTGAACCAACCTTATATTTCAAGTATAAAGCCTACTTGATTGTGGTGGATTAGCTTTTTGATGTGCTTCTGGATTTGATTTGCTAGTATTTTGTTGTGGATTTTTACATCTATGTTCATCAAGGATACTGGCCTGAATTTTCTTGTTTTGTTGTGTCTCTGCCAGGTTTTGGTATCAGGATGATACTTGTCCCATAGAAAGACATAGAGAGGAGTTTTTCTTCCTTAGTTTGTAAAAGTAGTTTTAGTAGGAATTGTACCAGCTCTTTTTTATATATCTGGTAGAAGTCAGCTGTGAATCCATTTGGTCCTGGGCATGTTCAGGTTAATAGGTATATTAGTCCGTTCTCATGCTGCTAATAAAGACATACCTGAGACTGGGTAATTTATAAAGGAAAGAGATTTAATTGACTCACAGTTCTGCAGGGCTGGGGAGACCTCAATAAACTTACAATCATGGCAGAAGGGGAAGCAAACATGTCATTCTTCACATGGTGGCAGCAAGAAGTGCAGAGCAAAGTGGTGGGGCGGGGGGGCAGGCGGGGGGAAAGCCCCTCATAAAACCCTTAGATCTCATGAGAACTCACTCACTATCACAGGAACAGCATGGAGGTAACTGCCCCCATAATTCAATTACCTCCCACCAGGTCCCTCCCAGGACACATGGTGATTATGAAAGCTACAGTTCAAAATGAGATTTAGGTGGGGATAAAGCCAAACCATATCAGTAGGCTTCTTCTTACTGATTCAATTTTGGAACTTCTTATTGGTCTGTACAGGGATTCAAATTTTTTCCTGGTTCAATTTGGGAGGTTGTATGTTTCCATGAATTTATCCATTTCTACTAAATTATATCTTGTGCACATAGAGGTTTGTAGTTGTCTTTGAGGTTTTTTTTTGTATTTCTGTGAAGTTAGAAGTAATATTCCCTTTTTCATTTCTGATTGCATTTATTTGGATTTTCTGTCTTTCTTTTATTAGTCTAGTTAGCTGTCTATTTATCTTATTTATTCTTTTGAAGAACAAACTCCTAGTTCCATTGATCTTTTATATGACTTTTAGAATCTCAATTTCCTTCAGTTCAGCATTGATTTTGGTTATTTCTGGTCTTTTGTTAGCTTTGTGATTGGTTTGCTCTTGTTTCTCTAGTTTTTCTAGGTGTGATGTTAGATTGTTAACGTGACATCTTTCTAACTTTTTGATATGGGCATTTAGTACTGTAAACTCCTCTCTTAACACTGCTTTAGCTTTGTCTCAGAGATGCTTATGTGTTGTATCTTTGTTCTCATTATTTTTAAATAATTTTTTGACTTCTACCTTAATTTCATTGTTTACCCGAAAATCATTCAGGAGCAAGTTGTTTAATTTCCATGTGTTTGTGTACTTTTGAGTGATTTTCCTAGTATTGATTTCTATTTTTATTACACTTTGGTCTGAGAGTGTGATCGGTATGATGTCAGTTTTTTTTAATTTGCTGAGGATTGTTTTATGGCTAATTGAGTCATCAATTTCAGAGTATGTGCCATGTGCATAAGATAAAAATATATATTCTGTTGTTTTTGGATGAGGAGTTCTGTAGATATCTGTTAGGCCCGTTCAGTCAAGTGTTGAGTTCAGGTCCTGAATATCTTGGTTAGTTCTCTGCCTCAATGATCTATCTAATAGTATCAGTCAGGTGTTGAAGTCTCCCAGTATTATTATGTGGTTATTTAAGTCTCTTTATAGGTCCCCAAGAATTCTGTTTATTAATCTGGGCGCTCCTGTGTTGCGTGAATATATGTTTAGTATAGTTATGTCTTTTTGTTGAATTGACCCTTTACCATTAGGTAATGCCCTTCTTTGTCTTCTTTTATTGGTGTTGCCTTAAAGTCTGTTTTGTCTGAAATTAGAAGAGCAACCCTGCTTTTTTCCATTTTCTGTTTGCTTGGTAGATTTTTCTTTATACCTTTACATTGAGCCTTTGGGGTCATTGCATGTGAGATGGGTCTCTTGAAGACAGCACATCATTGGGTCTTTCCTTTATCAAACTTGCCACTCTCTGCCTTTTAACTGGGGCATTTAGTTCATTTGAATTGGAGGTTAATATTGACATGTGTGGTTCTCCTTGAAGAGGTCCTTCACACCCCTTGTAAGTTGGATTCCTAGGTATTTTATTCTCTTTGAAGCAATTGTGAATGGAAGTTCACTCATGATTTGGTTCTCTGTCTGTCTGTTACTGGTGCATAAGAATGCTTGTGATTTTTGCACATTGATTTTGTATCCTGAGATGTTGCTGAAGTTGCTTATCAGCTTAAGGAGATTTTGGGCTGAGACGATGGGGTTTTCTAGATATACAATCATGTCATCTGCAAACAGGGACAATTTGACTTCCTCTTTTTCTAATTGAATACCCTTTATTTCCTTCTCCTGCCTGATTGCCCTGGCCACAACTTCCAACACTATGTTGAATAGGAGTGGTGAGAGAGGGCATCCCTGTCTTGTGCCAGTTTTCAAGGGAATGCTTCCAGTTTTTGCCCATTCAGTATGATATTGGCCGTGGGTTTGTGATAGATAGCTCTTATTGTTTTGAGATACATCCCATCAATACCTAATTTGTTGAGAGTTTTTAGCATGAAGCGTTGTTGAATTTTCTCAAAGGTCTTTTCTGCATCTATTGAGATAATCATGTGGTTTTTGTCATTGGTTCTGTTTATATGCTGGATTATGTTTATTGATTTGCATATGTTGAACTAGCCTTGCATCCCAGGGATGAAGCCCACTTGATCATGGTGGATAAGCTTCTTGATGTGCTGCTGGATTTGGATTGCCAGTATTTTATTAAGGATTTTTGAATCGATGTTCATCAAGGATATTGGTCTAAAATTCTCTTTTTTTGTTGTGTCTCTGCCAGGCTTTGGTATCAGGATGATGCTGGCCTCATAAAATGAGTTAGGGAGGATTCCCTCTTTTTCTATTGATTGGAATAGTTTCAGAAGGAATGGTACCAGCTCCTCCATATACCTCTGGTAGAATTCAGCTGTGAATTCATCTGGTGCTGGACTTTATTTGGTTGGTAAGCTATTAATTGTTGCCTCAATTTCAGAGCCTGTTAATTGGTCTATTCAGAGATTCAACTTCTTCCTGGTTTAGTCTTGGGAGGGTGTATGTGTCAAGGAATTTATCCATTTCTTCTAGATTTTCTAGTTTATTTGTGTAGAGATGTTTATAGTATTCTCTCATGGCAGTTTGTATTTCTTTTTTTTTTATACTCTAAGTTTTAGGGTACATGTGCACAACGTGCAGGTTAGTTACATATGTATACATGTGCCATGTTGGTGTGCTGCACCAATCAACTCATCATTTAACATTAGGTATATCTCCTAATGCTATCCCTGCCTGCTCCCCCAACCCCACAACAGGCCCAGGTGTGTGAATGTTCCCCTTCCTGTCTCCATGTGTTCTCATTGTTCAATTCTCACCTATAAGTGAGAACATGCGGTGTTTGGTTTTTTGTCCTTGTGATAGTTTGCTGAGAATGATGGTTTCCATCTTCATCCATGTCCCTACAAAGGACATGAACTCATCATTTCTTATGGTTGCATAGTATTCCATGGTGTATATGTGCCACATTTTCTTAATCCAGTCTATCATTGTTGGACATTTGGGTTGGTTCCAAGTCTTTGCTATTGTGAATAGTGCTGCAATAAACATACGTGTGCATGTGTCTTTATAGCAGCATGATTTATAATCCTTTGGGTATATACCCAGTAATGGGATGGCTGGGTCAAATGGTATTGCTAGTTCTAGATCCCTGAGGAATCGCCACACTGACTTCCACAATGGTTGAACTAGTTTACAGTCCCACCAACAGTGTAAAAGTATTCCTATTTCTCCACATCCTCTCCAGCACCTGTTGTTTCCTGACTTTTTAATGATTGCCATTCTAACTGGTGTGAGATGGTATCTCACTGTGGTTTTGATTTGCATTTCTCTGATGGCCAGTGATGATGAGCATTTTTTCATGTGTCTTTTGGCTGCATAAATGTCTTCTTTTGAGAAGTGTCTGTTCATATCCTTCACCCACTTGTTGATGGGGTTGTTTGTTTTTTTCTTGTAGATTTGTTTGAGTTCATTGTAGATTCTGGATATTAGCCCTTTATCAGATGAGTAGATTGCACAAATTTTCTCCCATTCTGTAGGTTGCCTGTTCACTCTGATGGTAGTTTCTTTTGCTGTGCAGAAGCTCTTTAGTTTAATTAGATCCCATTTGTCTATTTTGGCTTTTGTTGCCATTGCTTTTGGTGTTTTAGACATGAAGTCCTTGCCCATGCCTATGTCCTGAATGGTATTGCCTAAGTTTTCTTCTAGGGTTTTTATGGTTTTAGGTCTAACATGTAAGTCTTTAATCCATCTTGAATTAATTTTTGTATAAGGTGTAAGGAAGGGATCCAGTTTCAGCTTTCTACATATGGCTAGCCAGTTTTCCCAGCACCATTTATTAAATAGGGAATCCTTTCCCCATTTCTTGTTTTTGTCAGGTTTGTCAAAGATCAGATGGTTGTAGATATGCCGCATTATTTCTGAGGGCTCTGTTCTGTTCCATTGGTCTATATCTCTGTTTTGGTACCAGTACCTTGCTGTTTTGATTACTGTAGCCTTGCAGTATAGTTTGAAGTCAGGTAGCATGATGCCTCCAGCTTTGTTCTTTTGGCTTAGGATTGTTTTGGCAATGCAGGCTCTTTTTTGGTTCCATATGAACTTTAAAGTAGTTTTTTCCAATTCTGTGAAGAAAGTCATTGGTAGCTTGATGGGGATGGCATTGAATCTATAAATTACTTCAGGCAGTATGGCCATTTTCACGATATTGATTCTTCCTACCCATAAGCATGGAATGTTCTTCCATTTGTTTGTATCCTCTTTTATTTCATTGAGCAGTGGTTTGTAGTTCTCCTTGAAGAGGTCCTTCATGTCCCTTGTAAGTTGGATTCCTAGGTATTTTATTCTCTTTGAAGCAATTGTGAATGGGAGTTCACTCATGATTTGGCTCTCTGTTTGTCTGTTATTGGTGCATAAGAATGCTTGTGATTTTTGCACATTGATTTTGTATCCTGAGATTTTGCTGAAGTTGCCTATCAGCTGAAGGAGATTTTGGGCTGAGACAATGGGCTTTTCTGGATATACAGTCATGTCATCTGCAAAGAGGGATAATTTGACTTCCTCTTTTTCTAATTGAATACCCTTTATTTCCTTCTCCTGCCTGATTGCCCTGGCCACAACTTCCAACACTATGTTGAATAGGAGTGGTGAGAGAGGGCATCCCTGTCTTGTGCCAGTTTTCAAAGGGAATGCTTCCAGTTTTTGCCCATTCAGTATGATATTGGCTGTGGGTTTGTGATAGATAGCTCTTATTGTTTGAGATATGTCCCATCAATACCTAATTTATTGAGAGTTTTTAGCATGAAGCGTTGTTGAATTTTGTCAAAGGCCTTTTCTGCATCTATTGAGATAATCAGATGGTTTTTGTCGTTGGTTCTGTTTATATGCTGGATTACGTTTATTGATTTGTGTATGTTGAACCAGCCTTGCATCCCAGGGATGAAGCCCACTTGATCATGGTGGATAAGCTTCTTGATGTGCTGCTGGATTAGGTTTGCCAGTATTTTATTGAGGATTTTTGAATCGATGTTCATCAGGGATATCTAAAATTCTCTTTTTTTGTTGTGTCTCTGCCAGGCTTTGGTATCAGGATGATGCTGGCCTCATAAAATGAGTTAGGGAGGATTCCCTCTTTTTCTATTGATTGGAATAGTTTCAGAAGGAATGGTACCAGCTCCTCCATATACCTCTGGTAGAATTCAGCTGTGAATCCATCTGATGCTGGACTTTTTTTGGTTGGTAAGCTATTAATTGTTGCCTCAATTTCAGAGCCTGTTATTGGTCTATTCAGAGATTCAACTTCTTCCTGGTTTAGTCTTGGGAGGGTGTATGTGTCGAGGAATTTATCCATTTCTTCTAGATTTTCTAGTTTATTTGCATAGAGGTGTTTATAGTGTTCTCTGATTGTAGTTTGTATTTCTGTGGGATCGGTGGTGATATCCCTTTATCATTTTCTGTTGCGTCTATTTCATTCTTCTTCTTTTCTTCTTTATTAGTCTTGCTAGCAGTCTATCAATTTTGTTGATCTTTTCAAGAAACCAGCTCCTGGATTCATTGATTTTTTGAAGGGTTCTTTGTGTCTCTATTTCCTTCAGTTCTGCTCTGATCTTAGTTATTTCTTGCCTTCTGCTAGCTTTTGAATGTGTTTGCTCTTGCTTCTCTAGTTCTTTTAATTGTGATGTTAGGGTGTCAATGTTAGATCTTTCCTGCTTTCTCTTGTGGGCATTTAGTGCTATAAATTTCCCTCTACACACTGCTTTGAATGTGTCCCAGAGATCCTGATATGTTGTATCTTTGTTCTCATTGGTTTCAAAGCACATCTTTATTTCTGCCTTCATTTCGTTATATGCCCAGTAGTCATTCAGGAGCAGGTTGTTCAGTTTCCATGTAGTTGAGCGGTTTCCAGTGAGTTTCTTAATCCTGAGTACTAGTTTGATTGCACTGTGGTCTCAGAGACAGTTTGTTATAATTTCTGTTATTTTACATTTGCTGAGGAGTGCTTTACTTCCAACTAAGTGGTCAATTTTGGAATAAGTGCAGTGTGGTGCTGAGAAGAATGTATATTCTGTTGATTTGGGGTGGAGAGTTCTGTAGATGTCTATTAGGTCCACTTGGTGCAGAGCTGAGTTCAATTCCTGGATATCCTTGTTAACTGTCTCATTGATCTGTCTAATGTTGATAGTGGTATGTTAGAGTCTCCCATTATTATTGTGTGGGAGTCTAAGTCTCTTTATAGGTCTCTAAGGGCTTGCTTTATGAATCTAGGTGCTCTTGTATTGGGTGCATATATATTTAGGATAGTTAGCTCTTCTTGTTGCATTGATCCCTTTACCATTAAGTAATGGCCTTGTCTCTTTTGATCTTTGTTGGTTTAAAGTCTGTTTTATCAGAGACTAAGATTGCAACCCCTGCCTTTTTTTGTTTTCTATTTGCTTGGTGGATCTTCCTCCATCCTTTTATTTTGAGCCTATGTGTGTCTCTGCACGTGAGATGGGTTTCCTGAATACAGTACAGTGATGGGTCTTGACTCTTTATCCAATTTGCCAGTCTGTGTCTTTTAATTGGAGCATTTAGTCCCTTTACATTTAAGGTTAATATTGTTATATATGAATTTGATCCTGTCATTATGATCTTAGCTGGTTATTTTGCTCATTAGTTGATGCAGTTTCTTCCTAGCCTTGATGGTCTTTACAATTTGTCCTGTTTTTGCAGTGGCTGGTACCGATTGTTCCTTTCCATGTTTAGTGCTTCCTTCAGGAGCTCTTGTAAGGCAGGCCTGGTGGTGACAAAATCTCTCAGTATTTGCTTGTCTGTAACAGATTTTATTTCTCCTTCACTTATGAAGCTTAGTTTGGCTGGATATGAAATTCTGGGTTGAAATTTCTTTTCTTTAAGAATGTTGAATATTGGCCCCCACTCTCTTCTGGCTTGTAGAGTTTCTGCCAAGAGATCAGCTGTTAGTCTGATGGGCTTCCCTTTGTGGGTAACCTGGTCTTTCTCTCTGGCTGCCCTTAACATTTTTTCCTTCATTTCAGCTTTGGTGAATCTGACAATTATGTGTCTTGGAGTTGCTCTTCTCGAGGAGTATCTTTGTGGCATTCTCTATATTTCCTGAATTTGAATGTTGGCCTGCCTTGCTAGGTTGTGGAAGTTCTCCTAGATCATATCCTGCAGAGTGTTTTCCAACTTGGTTCCATTCTCTTCGTCACTTTCAGGTATACCAATCAGACGTAGATTTGGTCTTTTCATATAGTCCCATATTTCTTGGAGGCTTTGTTCATTTCTTTTTATTCTTTTTTCTCTAAACTTCTCTTCTTGCTTCATTTCATTCATTTCATCTTCCATCACTGATTCCGTTTCTTCCAGTTGATCGAATCAGCTACTGAGGCTTGTGCATTTGTCACGTAGTTCTCGTGCCTTGGTTTTCAGTTCCATCAGGTCCTTTAAGGACTTCTCTGCATTGGTTATTCTAGTTAGCCATTCATCTAATTTTTTTTCAAGGTTTTTAACTTCTTTGCCATGGGTACGAACTTCCTCCTTTAGCTCAGAGTAGTTTGATTGTCTGAAGCCTTCTTGTCTCAACTCGTCAAAGTCATTCTCCGTCCAGCTTTGTTCCCTTGCTGGTGAGGAGCTGTGTCCTTTGGAGGAGGAGAGGTGCTCTGATTTTTAGAGTTTCCAGCTTCTCTGCTCTGCTTTTTCCCCATCTTTGTGGATTTATCTACCTTTGGTCTTTGATGATGGTGATGTACAGATGGGGTTTTGGTGTGGATGTCCTTTCTGTTTGTTAGTTTTCCTTCTAACAGTCAGGACCCTCAGTTGCAGGTCTTTTGGAGTTTGCTGGAGGTCCACTCCAAACCCTGTTTGCCTGGGTATCAGCAGTGGAGGCTGCAGAACAGCAGATATTGGTGAACAGCAGATGTTGCTGCCAGATCGTTCCTCTGGAATTTTTGTCTCAGAGGAGTATCCGGCCGTGTCAGGTGTCAGTCTGCCCCTAATGGGGGGGGGCCTCCCAGTTAGGCTACTCACGGGTCAGGGACCCACTTGAGGAGGCAGTCTGTCCGTTCTTAGATGTCCAACTGCATGCTGGGAGAACCACTACTCTCGTCAAGGCTGTCAGACAGGGACATTTAAGTCTGCAAAGGATTCTGCTGCCTTTTGTTTGGCTGTGCCCTGCCCCCAGAGGTGGAGTCTACAGAGGCAGGCAGGCCTCCTTGAGCTGTGGTGGGCTCCACCCAATTCGAGCTTCCTGGCTGCTTTGTTTACCTACTCAAGCCTTGGCAATGGCGGGCGCCCCTCCCCCAGCCTGGCTGCTGCCTTGCAGTTTGATCTCCCACTGCTGTGCTAGCAATGAGCGAGGCTTTGTGAGTGTAGGACCCTCCAAGCAATGCACGGGATATAATCTCCTGGTGTGCCATTTGCTAAGACCGTTGGAAAAGCACAGTATTAGGGTGGGAGTGACCTGATTTTCCAGGTGCCATCTGTCACCCCTTTCTTTGACTAGGAACGGGAATTCCCTGACCCCTTGCACTTCCTGGGTGAGACGATGCCTCGCCCTGCTTCAGCTCATGCTTGGTGCACTGCATCCACTGTCCTGCACCCACTTCCTGACACTCCCCAGTGAGATGAACCCAGTACTTCAGTTGGAAATGCAGAAATCACCCGTCTTCTGCATCGCTCACGCTGGGAGCTGTAGACTGGAGCTGTTCCTATGCGGCCATCTTGGCTCCACCCCCCAGTAGTTTGTATTTCTATGGGATCAGTGGTGGTATCCCCTTTATCATTTTTTATTGCATCTATTTCATTCTTCTCTCTTTTCTTCTTTATTAGTCTTGCTAGCGGTCTATCAATTTTGTTGATCTTTTCAAAAAACCAGCTCCTGGATTCATTGATTTTTTGAAGGGTTTTTTGAATCTCTATTTCCTTCAGTTCTGCTCTGATCTTAGTTATTTCTTGCCTTCTGCTAGCTTTTGAATGTGTTTGCTCTTGCTTTTCTAGTTCTTTTAATTGTGATGTTAGGGTGTCAATTTTAGATCTCTCCTGCTTTCTCTTGTTGGCATTTAGTGGTATAAATTTCCCTCTACACACTGCTTTGAATGTATCCCAGAGATTCTGGTATGTTGTGTCTTTGTTCTCGTTGGCAAACCACTGCTCAATGAAATAAAAGAGGATACAAACAAATGGAAGAACATTCCATGCTCATGGGTAGGAAGAATCAATATCATGAAAATGGCCATACTGCTCAAGGTAATTTATATATTCAATGCCACCCCCATCAAGCTACCAATGACTTTCTTCACAGAATTGGAAAAAACTACTTTAAAGTTCATATGGAACCAAAAAAGAGTCCGCATTGCCAAGTCAATCTTAAGCCAAAAGAACAAAGCTGTAGGCATCATGCTACCTGACTTCAAACTATACTGCAAGGCTACAGTAACCAAAACAGCAAGGTACTGGTACCAAAACAGAGATATAGACCAATGGAACCGAACAGAGCCCTCAGAAATAATGCGGCCTATCTACAACCATCTGATCTTTGACAAACCTGACAAAAACAAGAAATGGGGAAAGGATTCCCTATTTAATAAATGGTGCTGGGAAAACTGGCTAGCCATATGTAGAAAGCTGAAACTGGATCCCTTCCTTACACCTTATACAAAAATTAATTCAAGATGGATTAAAGACTTACATGTTAGACCTAAAACCATAAAAACCCTAGAAGAAAACTTAGGCAATACCATTCAGGACATAGGCATGGGCAAGGACTTCATGTCTAAAACACCAAAAGCAATGGCAACAAAAGCCAAAATAGACAAATGGGATCTAATTAAACTAAAGAGCTTCTGCACAGCAAAAGAAACTACCATCAGAGTGAACAGGCAACCTACAGAATGGGAGAAAATTTGTGCAATCTACTCATCTGATAAAGGGCTAATATCCAGAATCTACAATGAACTCAAACAAATCTACAAGAAAAAAACAAACAACCCCATCAACAAGTGGGTGAAGGATATGAACAGACACTTCTCAAAAGAAGACATTTATGCAGCCAAAAGACACATGAAAAAATGCTCATCATCACTGGCCATCAGAGAAATGCAAATCAAAACCACAGTGAGATACCATCTCACACCAGTTAGAATGGCAATCATTAAAAAGTCAGGAAACAACAGGTGCTGGTGAGGATGTGGAGAAATAGGAATACTTTTACACTGTTGGTGGGACTGTAAACTAGTTCAACCATTGTGGAAGTCAGTGTGGCGATTCCTCAGGGATCTAGAACTAGCAATACCATTTGACCCAGCCATCCCATTACTGGGTATATACCCAAAGGATTATAAATCATGCTGCTATAAAGACAAATGCACACGTATGTTTATTGCAGCACTATTCACAATAGCAAAGACTTGGAACCAACCCAAATGTCCAACAATGATAGACTGGATTAAGAAAATGTGGCACATATACACCATGGAATACTATGCAACCATAAAAAAGGATGAGTTCATGTCCTTTGTAGGGACATGGATGAAGATGGAAACCATCATTCTTAGCAAACTATCACAAGGACAAAAAACCAAACACCGCATTTTCTCACTCATAGGTGGGAATTGAACAATGAGAACACATGGAGACAGGAAGGGGAACATCACACACTGGGGCCTGTTGTGGGGTTGGGGGAGGGAGGAGGGATAGCATTAGGAGATATACCTAATGTTAAATGACAAGTTAATGGGTGCAGCACACCAACATGGCACATGTATACATATGTAACAAACCTGCTCGTTGTGCACATGTACCCTAAAACTTAAAGTATAATAAAGAAAATATTGACATGTGTGGATTTTCCTTTCATTGTGTTGTTAGATGGTTATTATTCAGACTTGATTGTGTGGTTGCTTTATTGTATCAGTGGCCTATATACATAAGTGTTTTTGTGGTAGCTGGTAATGATGTTTCATTTCCATATTTAGCACTCCCTTAAGTGCCTATGTTAAGCCAGGTCTGTTGGTAATGAATTCCCTTAGCATTTGCTTGTCTGAAAAGGATTTTATTTCTCCTTCACTTATGAAGCTGAGTTTGGCTGGATATGAATTTCTTGGATGGAATTTTTTTCTTTAAGAATGCTGAATATAGGCCCCAATCTCTTCAGGCTTGTAGGGTTTCTTTTGAAAGGCATGCTGTTAGCTTGATGGGTTTCTGTTTGTATATGTGATTTGCCCTTTATCTCTAGCTGCCTTTAATATTTTTTTCTTTCATGTGAGCCTTGGAGAATCTGACAACTGTGCGTCTTGGGGATGGTCATCTTGTATAGTATCTTGCAGAAATTCTCTACATCTCCTGAATTTGAATGTTCACCTCTCTAATGAAACTTGGGAAATTTTTCTGGATAATATCCTCAAATATGTTTTCCAAGTTGCTTTTTCTCCCCCCCTCTCTTCCAGGGATACCAATTTGTCTTACCTGTGGTCTCTTTACATAATCCAATATTTCTTGGAGGATTTACTCATTTTTTAAACTTTTGGCTGACTGAATTAGTTCAGAAACCAGCCTTCAAGCTCTGAGATTCTCTCCTCAGCTTGGTCTATTCTGCTGTTAAAAAAAAGTGCGATTATTATTATGAAATTCTTGTACTGTTTGTCAGCTCTATCAGATCAGTTTGTTTCTTTCTTATAATGGCCATTTCATCTTTCAGCTCTTATATAATTTTATTGTAATCCTTGGATTCCTTGGATTGGGTTTCAACTTTCTCCTGAATTGCGATGATCTTCATTCTCATCCATATTCTGAATTCTCTGTCTGTCATTTCAGCCATTTCAGCCTGGTTAAGAACGGTTGCTGGGGAACTAGTGCAGTTGTTTGGAGAAAAAGACACTCTGGCTTTTTGACTTGCCAGAGTTTTTGTACTAGTTCTTTCTTATCTCTGTGTGCTGATGTTCCTTTCACAGTTACAATTTGAGTACATTCAGTTGCCTCTTTTCTGGATGTTTTCAAAGGGCTGAGGCTTTGTGCAGGATCTTTATTTGCAGCTGATTTCTTGTCCTTGTTTTTATGGGGGTGGGGGTTATATTAGCAAGTATTTTTGGTGTTGAAGTTTGGGCTGTGATCCAGTAAATGGTGCTTAAGTGTAATGGTAGGTTCTTGCTCAACCACGTGGCTCCTCTGTATTTCCTCTCGATTTCAGCTGTGCTCCCTCTTAGTGCTCTGAAAGTGAAGTTTCTTCTCCCAGTCAATTTCTGGCTGCAGATCTTGGATTGGCACTCCCAGGGTGCACACTGCAGCTCTGGGGTGAGCTCAAGCTTTGTATGTCCTCTCCAACTTGGAGGCAGCAGAGGGAGGGACCTTGGCAGTGGCTGTAGCAGAGAGCCATTCACTTGTCTCTTGGGGCTCCAGCCCAGAGAAATACAGAGCTGCTACCAGTTGGTGTGATTGGCCCAGAGTTGGGCAGCTGTGTTATGGGCCCAAGCTGGGGTGGGGGCGGGGCTTGCTTGGTGATGAGCAGGGAGCATTGGAGGCTCATAGGTGAGCTAGACTGGCCTCTTCTCTTTAAGATGGCTGTGGTTGCTGGAGGTGTAGGTAAAGCACTTAGGGTCTTTGTTCCTTCCTTAGTCCAAGGGCAGCAAGGAAAGTACCACTGCAGTGGCAGTGGCAGAGGGGCTTTCGGTTTTGTCTAGGAGCTCCACCACAGAGAATCACAGACCCGTTGCTAATGGGAATGTTTAATCGGGGCTTGTGGTGACTGCACTACTGGCCCTGCTTGGTGAAGCGCAGGGGGTCAAGGCCTCATGGGGAGGAGAGACTGGGCTCCTCTCCTTATGGCGGTTTTGGTGCTGGGAGTGCAGGTGAAGCCCTCAGGTTCTTTGTTCCTTCCCCAATGCAAGGGCAGCAAGGGCAGGACCAGTGCACTGGTGGTGGCAGAGGGACTGTTGGTTGCCTCTGGGAGCCCCTCCCAGGGAAACTTAGAGCCACTAGCAGTGGAAATGCTCAGCTGGGGGTGGGGTGACTGCTCTGCAATTCCAGCTGAAGGGTCCTTCCTGGGGAAGAATACAGGGTGGGAGCTCACAGAGAAGAGACATTGGGTTTCTCTCCGTATGGTGGCTGGGTGTGCTAGGGATGTCAGCATAGCAACCAGGCCCTTTGTTCCTTCCCCAATGCAGTAAGGGTGGTACCCATCGCAGCTATAATGGCAGAGGGGCTATGGGTTGTCTCTGGGGATTTCCTCCCCAAAGAAACACAGAGCTGCCACCAACTGACATGTTCAGGCCAGGGCAGGGCGGTTGTGCTAGGCGCCCAGGTGGAGAGACCCTGCCCATTGAGGGGTAGCAGGGTGGGGACCTGTGTGGAAAACTGGCCGCTTTTCTGTAAGGCAGCTCTGCCTTAGTGCCTGATCACTGCGTTCCTTCCCAAGCCGGAGAGCCACAGGAGCGAGGGCTTCGGAGCAGCAAAAGTAGTAGCTTGCCTGTTACCTCCGGGAGATCCCTTCCAAGAAAGTGCAGAGCTGCTACCGCGGAGAGCCCTAGCAGGGAGTGGCCAAGGTCGCAGATCTAGAGGCCCTGCCCAGTGAGGAGTAGCAGGGGCGGGGGACCGCATTGAAAACAGGCCGCTTTTCCGGGTAAGGTGGCTGCGCTGTGCTGGGGGTCTATGATAGTCCCTAATCACGGTGCTCCCTCCCCAGCCTGAGGGCAGCAAGAGCGAGGGCTTCCGAGAGGCAGAAATGGCGGCCTGCCTGCGACCCGAGAGCTCAGGCAGGGCTGCGATGGCCGCAGTAGAGTCCCAGGCCAGTGGGCCATGTCTGGCGAGGTGCAGTGGAGGTGAGGCGTGCACTCCATCTGCTGCTCAGCCCTGTGGATTTGCCCCCATCCTGGGGGGCCTGTGCGGGAGCCTGACCTCTCGTTGCCAGAGATGCAGCTGCTGGTGTCCCGTACCAGGGGATCCATGGCTCCCGGGACCCAGGGTTGCAAAGGTCCATGGCAGAAGTGTGGGTCCCCAGGGACTCTCACTGACTCACTCACTGTTTCCTGGCAGTGGGGGGCCTCCCCTGGCTCTTCGCCTCTCCCCGGTGGGCAGTTGTCCTGTCTCACTCTTCTCACTTCTGTGTGGATTGTATTGCTTCCTTGATGAAAGTGTCCACTTGGATAATCCAGTTGAAGAGCTAATGTTTACTCACTACTCTCTTCTCTCTCTGAGAGCAATGCACACTAGCTGCTTCTAGTCAGCCATCTTGGCTGGAATCCCGGTTTTGAATTTCATTTTGGGAAATGATTTGATTTCGCACATTTGTGTATGTGTGAGAGAGAGAGGGGAGAGCGTATCAATACGTGCGCCCATGTGAGTGCAAGAGACCATTTCACTTGTTGGCATTTAACGGTGTTTGCTGCTACTCCCAGTTTCTCAACTCTTCCACCACAATGCCCCTCATACTCTGATAGGTTATGCACAAAGAGTGCCTCCTTTGTAATACCTATATTATAAAGCCTCTGGAGAAACTTTATTATTTGCATTTTGCAGGTGTGGGAACTAAATTACGATATGTTTAAATAATTTGCCCAGGGACTGCCAGATATAAAGTAGAAGAGCTGAATTTCACACATCTGTCTCCCTCAGTACCAAGTTGTGCCGTTTCCACTTAAGCTGTGTGCTCTGCTGGATTCATGTGCATTTCCTTCAGTCTCATAAGCTGCTTATAAGATGAAAATTCACTGACTTGTGCACTGATTGTTCAGATGGAGAAAGCCGAATAAAGTTGGAGCAGTCGGCACTTAACTGTTATCTGGGCAGTGCTAAGTGCTGGAGTTTTGGTATTTAAGAGACATAGGCTGAGCCCTGTGGAGCTTGTAATATAGATATCATACTGGAAGTAATTTTTTCCTTATACTCAGTATTTTCTGTTAGCTTTTGCTGCATAACAAAGTACCCCAAAACCTAGAGGCTGAATTGTTCTGGTCTGTCAGTTCAGCTGATCTCTACTGGATTTGCTTTTGCATCAGTGGTTAATCAAAGGGTTGGTTGGAGGCTAGTGATCTAAGTTGGCCTTGTTGACATGGCTGGTGATTGGTAGGCTGTTGGTTGGGGTGGTAAGGGAAGCTGGGCCATGTATTTAGAAACTAGCCTAGGCATTTTCATGTGGCAACTAAATCCTAAGAACACAAGAGGACCAGCCTCAAGGCACAAGTGCTTCTCAAGCTTCTGTTTGGGTCTTGTTTGCTAATGTCCCCCCTGCTGGCCGAGCAAGTCACATGGCCAAGTCCAGAATCATCAGAATCATTTTAAGAGGGTGTACAAAAGGGCATAGACACAAGTAGGGGAACATTTTGTTGCCATTGTTGGACCCTTCTCCTGTCAGGAACTATCAAAATTCTGAGATTTTTACCCTACTTGCAAGCTAACTAGTTAGGCTACCACACTGTTATAGATGCTGGTAGAAGACATAAGACTCCTAAATCAGAAACAAAGGAGTTTATCCTCATAATGGCAGTAGTAATCAAGTCTCAGCATTTTTGCACCTCTTTTCTGAGCCCCAATTCCCACAGGATGACATGAAGAGGGCCAGCTTGTGAGTGAGTTGTGTTATGGGAGAATATCATTGAGGTTAGGGAACCGGAGTCTTTTATAATGAGTAGCAAACATGTCTACCCTTTGCTCTGGAGAGAGACATTATTATTCTGGACAGTAAGCATGCTACCCTTTGCTCTACATAGAGATACTGTATCTTCCAGGATTGTAAACAAACCTACCCCTTGCTCTGGAGGGAGATACTACTCTGTCTTCCAAGGCTGTTTGCTATAGAAACATCCTTGAAAAGAAAGTTCAGAACAAAAAACAGTTGTCTCATTCACAATATATGCCAAAATGCAAGAAACTCATGGAGAATTGTCTCCCAACAGTCACATGCCCTAAACTAGAATATTTGTTTTCCTTGTGTCTTATACTCTATCAAACTGAAACATCTGGAAAGAGTATCCTGTCTTAGTAATTTGTGCCTCTCACAATACTTATAATGTTGCCTCATGTTTCATAAAGGCTCAATAAATATTTATTAAGGGAATGAAGAAATGTTTTCTAATATTTTATAGTTCCATTTATATTTCAATTCTTAATATCCGGAAAATAAAACTATACAAATTATTTATGTTTTTTTTCCTTTTAGTGTGATATGTTCAAGTTAATTAAGTATTTTGGTATAAACTAGATTTTTGTGCTCTGTACTCTGATATTTGGCAGTTTATTTTGAAGCTCAAGTAATTGTTGTTCTGATTCAGGGAAGGTGGGACTGCAAGAGTAAGAAGGCCGAAGCTTTGATGGATCTTTTCCTTTATATTGGTCTGTGAGTTAATATCAGCTTTTCTTGTTTAAAATATGATTAATGAATGATTAGTTGCGTGCAAAGTACTATGAGTTCCTGTGATCATCACCATTTTAAAAGAAAGCGAAAAAACACATTTTTCAGCCAGATAATAATGCTTTAAAAAAATAACAAAAATGTTAGGCTTAATTTAAGCAGTGTGAGCACAGCATAGCATTAGCCAGATGCTGTAACAGTCAGACCAGGACTTCTTTCATCAAAGTGCAAAGTAGTTGTGGAAAGAAGAAAGGGATGAGCTTATGAGTCAGATTTGAGTTTGAATCTAGCAGCAGGGACCTAATCTGTCTGTTCTGTTCACCATTGTTTCCCACACTACCTGGCAAATAGTAGGCACTATTTTAATAAATGTTTGTGGGGTTACTCATCTTCTTCACTATCCATTCTATGAACATAGCCAAATCCCATTACTTCTGTGAACCTATGTTTTTTCATCTATAAATTGATAATCACCAAGCATAGTTCTCTGGATGGGTTGATACAGAGACTTAAGTGAGATATGGTATATAAAGCTCCAAGTATAGTACCTGACACTCAATAAATGTGAGCTGTTTCACTTCTTGGACTAACTTGAAATTCCTGGTCATGTTCTGCCTAGGTGTTATGGTGAAGGAAGTTCAGTTAGTTGTTAGGCTCAGCTACTGCAGGTTCACTCACTTTTTCATGGGTCAGAATAACTTTTTAATTTCATCCTTTCCCAACTTTTCATTTCCTGACTCTGTCACCACCTTCCCTCTTGCTTAGAATATTCCAGTAGCCATTTAACTTTTCTCCTCCTCTGGCTGTTCTTTTTCAAACCATTGTGCAGATGACTCCATGACTAACTTTCCCTTCCTGCTAAGGTATTCCTGAGCCCCTCACTTCCTGCCTACCAGGCTCCAGGAGTGGCTTCACACTGTCTCATCATCATTCACCCTCCCCTTTGTTCCCTTGTCTGTTTATCCAGTGTTGTAGCCACACTATTCTCCAAACACATTCTTTCCACCTCAGGGCCTTTGCACTTCTCAGCTTTGCTAGTGACCATTCTTTCCACCTGTAACTTCCTGTTCAGCTCTTAGTCTACCCTGTCCATCTTCCAAGGTTTCTCACAACCAACAAATATGATGTCTCTCATGAAGCCCTATCCTGATCACCCTCTGCCACCACGTTAAGTTCATATGTAAGGTTCCCCTTTTTTGAAATCTTAATACTTTCAGCTTGTCACCTTCCAGGAATTAAAGATTATGTACTATGTGTGGCAGCCCCCTTACCAGTAACATCTCAGAGAGATTGTGACCAACTAAACACTAGTGAAGTCCATCAAACTACTGTTGAACACTATTAAGTGAGGAAGTATTGAAACAGAGATAGCAAGAGAAATGAGGGGCCTCGAGTGGTGGGGACAAGTCAGCCTCTTCTCCCTGCTTCCTTGGAAGCCCCTCTGACAGTGGGAACACATAAGTTACAGGGCCCAGCGTGGGCAGCCCTGGGCTGCGGGCCACTTTGTAGGTTCTGGAAGCTGTTGTCTAACATTTGCTATCTCCAGCTTAAATCTCCATGAACGCCTACAGTTTCTGGCCAGGGAAACAGATGTCTTGACTGTCTAACATAACTTCGTATATGTGTTGGTAAAGTGATTCAAATATGACATTTTGGAAAATTAAATATTTGAGCATCTTTTTCCGTTAGAGGCTGGGCGTGCTCCTGCCTATGTAATTTTTAGAATTGAGAAAGGGCATAAATCCCATGATTAAAACAACAACAACAACAACAATCTGTGTTTCATGTATTTTATAATCCTACTTTCTAGTTGCTATTTGATTAAAATTACATAAAAGACTATAAATAAGTATAATATGTAATTAGAAATAAATAGGTTTTTAAAAATTCAATAAATAAGTATTTGTTACATACCTACCATTTTCTAGACACTGAATGAATTCGTAGTCTGGTAGGAGTTAGAAACAAGTGACCAAATGACTGCAATATAATGTAATTGGTATACCGGTTTTGGCGTGGTATTTTGGGCTCTAACCTTATTTGTATCCCTTTTCCCCTCTTCAACATTCTCAAGCAATAACAATAATAACTAATATTAAATAATAATTAATTGAGCACTTACTGTTCTCAGGCAACTATTCTAAATGTTTTATGTGTATCAAACTCATTTAATCCTCTAGAGAAACTTGTAAGATGGGTATTACTGTCATCTCTATTTTAAAAATAAAGAACAGGAAGCCCAAATTTTAATAATTCACATTAGAGGCATGAAAAGTGGTTAAGTAAGAGCTGATGATGGCCTGAAGTAAGCAAGGAGCAGATGGCTGGAGAGAAGAGGATAAGTTTGAGGAATGGGTTGGGAGGTAGGTAAACAGGACATTGTGATGGATGGCGAGGGGGAGGAAAGACAAGAGTGAGTGTGGTTGAGGGTCAGGGAGCATGGGAGCAAAGGGATGTTCATGCTGACCAAAGGCTTGAGGTCTGGAGAGTGTTGGGAAAAGAGCAGGCACAAGACATTTGGAAAGAAGCTGTACCATTGAGCAAGCAAATGAGGAAGGCTATGTGTATGAAGATGTCTGTCCTCCTTGAGGCTGGAGCCAGTGTCTTTTCCTTTCTGATGTTTGTACCCTAGAACCCACAGTGCCTGGCCCACATAGACCATCTTCATTCTCCCTGTTGCTATCTGATTGGAGTAGTTTCTTGCTGTGTCATGTGGGTGGGCCCTCCCAAACCCCTCTCCAGAATTTATCCCCTAAAACACCCACATATGTATGCATTGGTTAAGACATTAGTTTGTCTTATTTCCTGAGAAAGTGTCCTATAAAGACTTGAAGGTGGCCAGGCATGGTGGCTCGTAAATGTAATCCCAGCCCTTTGGAAGGCCCAATGGGGAGAATTGCCTGAGCTCAGGAGTTTGAGACCAGCTTGGACAGCATAGTGAGACCCTGTCTCTATAAAAAAAAATTAGCTGGGTGTAGTGGCATGCACCTGCAGTCTCAGTTTCTTGAGAGGCTTAGCAGGAGGATCACTTGAGCCCAGGTGGAGGCTGTAGTGAGCCATGATTACACCATTGCACAGGAGTGCACAAAATACATGAACAGTCATGCCAACAACAACAACAAAAAAAACCATACAAGAGATCCTCCTGCTTAAGCCTCTCAAGTAGCTGAGACTACAAAACATACAAACAACCATACAAACCATAAAAAAACGTACAAACCAACCAACCAAAAACAGCTTGAAGGTAACAGTACTGCTGATTTTAAAATATGTAAATGGAATCAATGTTGGATTCATGTTGTTTCCTATTTGGTTGCTTTGTAGACTCTTCATTACCATTTCTGCTTCTCAGAAATCACATGTAGTGACACGTGGTGTTTATTACATAAAGGATAAATGGCAGCATAACATTGACAGTAATTTTTGCTTCCAGCCCCCAAGACTGTAGCCTTCTGCCTTATTCCTAGCCTGCTCCTCAACCTCCATTGAGTCTGTAAACCTCCAGTATACTTCCAGTAAATTATCCTTTTGCTTAAAAACTAAAATTAAAAATAAATATACTTTGTAAACTGTCAAATACTATATGAATATTAAAAGCCTTTTAGTAGTCAGTTTCAGTCTTTCATTCAGTCATCCACGCCACAGCTTTCTTCTGGGCACATACTAAGCAGTCCCTGGGCTTGATGCTGTAATTAGAATCTGCTCGTTTGATCTGCAGGAATATTGTCACATTCTGATTAAAACAGTTCTCAAAAATTAAATTTTAACTTGGAACAACATACACTAAATCTCTTTTTCAGAAAAAAAATTAATAAAAATAATAGTAAAATAACCCCAAGTCCTTTAATACATATAGTGATTATTTTTAGTTTAGCTTTTTTATGGTTACTGTAAGCATATAAATATTTACTACTGTCCTAAATAGCAAAGCATTACCCTGCAGTTGTCTAATTGGTGCATGAATGTCACTAAAATTAAATCTCATGATGTTCAATATTTTCCTTAGTCAATTTTACACTGTCCTGCCCTGTGATTAATTACTTTGCTTGAGGCCAAGCAAGTACTACTGAGTCCTGTGATAAGTGGATGTTTATGCCAAAAACAACAGCATTGCTAATTCTTGCATATTTGCACATGTTAAGTTCTTTTCTTTCTCTGCCACCTGTATTTGATGTGTTGATCACAGAGGCACCAGAGTATCATTCTTACAGTATTTGAATTATGCATTACATGGTAAACTGATCGTTATTTTCCATCAAATGAATACTTTGGCTTACACTTAATTTTATAAAATCTGTTTATAGAAATCATTAATAACTAGAACAACGTTAGTTAGAAATTGAAGAATATGGCTAAAGAATTTATTACCTTGGAAGATATTATGAAGATCCTAAGAAGAAAAAAAATTTAAGGAGGCATCTAATAGGCAGATTAACAAGGCTGTGGGGAAGTGATACAAATGTATATTGCTTTCAAAAAGTATATTTCCCTTGGGCATGGATACTCATGCCTGTAATCTCAACACTTTAGGAGGCTGAGGCAGAAGGAGCATTTGAGCCCAGGAGTTCAAGACCAGCCTATGCGACATAGGGACACCCCATCTCTACAAAAAATTAGAAAATTAGCTGGGCATGGTCACACGTGCCTGTAGTCCTCGCTCGCTCCTTGGGAGGCTAAGGTGGGAGGGTCATTTGAGCCTGGGAAGTCGAGGCTGCAGTGAAGCATGATTGTGCCACAGCACTCCAGCCTGATTGACAGAGTAAGACTCTGTCTCAACAACAACAACAACAAAGAGTTAATTTCCGTTTTTGTTTGAATTTTGATATCAAAAACATCAATAAAATAATTTATTTCCAGATTGTACTCATCTGTTTTCACCATATTTGATGGAATTTTGAAGTGAACAATTCCTGACAGTATAAAAAGGTAAAAATCCAGGTATTAGGACCATTTTTTCCCTGCTATTTTCTTTTTCTGATGACAACTTTTTTTTTCTCTGTGAAGCTATAATTTGCCTCTAATATTTTTATTTTAAATGTTTTTCAAACTTTGAATTTTAATTTTTTAGATTCTAGTTAGTATTAATATTTTATCTTATTTGATATTTTTATTACAGTAGCTATTGGTACTTCCTGAATAAATGTGCTTCTTTATTATGGTTCTTAATGTGGTAAGAACAAATAAACCACATGCACGTAATTCACCATTATCTCAATTTCATAGACATTTACCGAGCGTCTACTACATGCAAAAAAGTTTGTGCCGGATGTTGCAAGGGCTCCTAAAACATCACCACTACAGCTTCTGCATAGAGATGATTGTTGACACTTCAGGAATAGAGACCACACGGGGAGGGAAAGAGAGCAGGAAAAGAATGTCTGTGATCAGAACCTAAAGAATACTTTTACTTGGGTGGTAGAAAAAGAATGCAAAGATGGCCAATGGGACAAAGAAGGAAAAGTCAAAGATAAAAACATAAGCAAAGTGTACATTTTAATCAAAGCCAGAAAAGGAAAGGGTTTCAGGAGGTTGACATATTCTGCAGAAGACTGAGGAGGACTCAGGAAAATTCAACAAAGTGGTACTATTAGAGAGTTGGGAAAGGAAGGCTAACTCTAAGGGTGTTATATAAAACTATTAATTGATGCTACTCAAAGTGTGGTCCATGGATAAATGCCAGTCTGCAAAGTGCCTGTTAACTATGCATGCTGATGAGCTACAGGATGTAAATGAACTACATTGTTACACACTGTGTCAGTTCAATGGGCATTTTTTGACAGGAAGTCTTTCTTGAGGAAGCATGTAGTAAGTTCATTTGTGTGCTGGTAACCGGATTTCTGATCTTGTCCCAGATGTTTAAGGAGCAGTTCACAGACAGACTACTTTGAGGAGCACTGATAGAAATACAATACAATGTAGACAAACATGATTTCATTTTTAGATAAAATTTATGATTTCCTTGTGAGGTAATAAATATGATTATAATTTCTATTGAAAATACTTGTGCCATTTTCTAGACATCAAATAAAACTTGCAAGAATGGGTATCTTTCTAATAATTCCTGCCACTATTACTTTGGGGTACATTTTAATTTTTATTCTAATTACTCAAAAACATTCTCTAAAAAATACTGCACATAATTTCCAAAATGTGAAGCAACGAAGATGTTACTCAGTAGGTGAATAGGTAAACTATGCTATATTCATAAAATGGAATATTAGTCTGTAATAAAAAGAAATGAGCTATCAAGCCATGAAAATGCATGGGTGAAACTTGAATTTATATTACAAAGTGAATGAAGCCAGTCTAAAAAGACTATCTATTCTGTGAATCCAACTATATGACATTCTGGAAAAGGCAAAACTATGGAGACAATAAAAGGTCAGTGTTTGGCAGAGACTTGAGAGAAGGAGGGATAACGGAGCACAGGGGATTTTTTAAAGCAGTGAAACTATTCTATATGATACTGTAATGGTAGATACAAATAATCATACATTTATAAAAACCCATAGAATATACAACACCAGGAGTGAACCCTAACATAAACTTTGGATTTGGTGAATAATGATGTGTAAATGTTGGTTCAGCAATTTTGCCATACTGGTGGGGCATGTTGATGGAGTAGGCTGTGCTTGTGGAGGGGGAAGGAGCTATGTGGAACTCTCTATACTTTCTACTCAGTTTTACTGGTGAACCTAAAGCTGGTCTAAAACATACATTTTATTAATTAAATTTTTAAATTAAAAAAATTTTGTAGGTACCTCACAACTGTCTCATAATTGTTTTATTGTTTTCGAGAAAGGTGGCCTTCCAATGAAGGTTTTGTGTTTTGTTTTGGTTTGTTTTTTTGTTTGTTTGTTTTTTTGAGACAGGGTCTTTGTCACTCAGACTGAAGTGCAGTGGCACAATCATGGCTCACCAAAGCCTCAATCTCCCAGACCTGAGTGATCCTCACACCTCAGCCTCATGAGTAGTTGAGACCACAGGCATGTGCCCCCACACTTGGCTAATTTTTCTTATATTTTTGTAGAGACAGGGTCTCCCTATATTGCCCAATACTGAACTATTAGGTTGTAAAAACAAAATGTATTCCTTTGAAGAACAGATAATAGTCATGGTCTATCAGGTCTTAGTGTCAAAGTTGAGTGATTCTAAGATAATGAAAGTAGATATTTTTAGATGGAGAGTAGCACTCTGAAGATGATCTGCCTGGCTCTTTTGTTAAAGGTTGTTGCCGTTCATCTAGACGTATGTATATGCCTAAGAAGAGCATTATACTGATGCTGTTACAAAAGAGAGAAATCAGACACTGATTGAGTGTGAGTTCTCCAAAGAAACATAACTAAGAGGAATAGATAGATAGATAGATAGATAGATAGATAGATAGATAGATAGATAGATAACTCTACTGTAAAGAACTGGCTTACATGATTATGGAACCTGAGAAGTCCTTGGATCTACAGTTGGTAAGCTGGAAACCCAGGAGAGCTGGTTGTATGCTTCTAGTCCAAGTCTGAAGGCCTGAACTAGGAGAGCTGTTGGTGTAAGTTCCAGTCTGAGTATAAGTCCAAAGGTAGGATAAAAACAATGTTCCTGCTCAAAGACAGCCAGGCAGAGAGAAGGAATTCTTTTTTCACTTAGCCTTTTATTCTATCCAGGTCTTCAACCAGTTGGATGAAGCCCACTCACATTAGAGAAAGCAATTTGCTTTACTCATTCTACCAATTCCTTGACTTGCTTCTGGGAATCCCTAGTTGACTAATAATTTTACTTTAAAATATTTCAAGAAAAAAGCATAATTTAAAAATATAACGAATATAGCTTAAGAGCAAAAACAAATATTTTTCAAACTCTATGAAGAACCCATATTTTTGTTTATTTATTATTTTTTGCACTTTTAGGGTCAGGGTACATGTGCAGGTTTGTTATATAGGTAAATTGTGCGTCATAGGAGTTTGGTGTACAGATTATTTCATTACTCAGGTCCTAAGTGTAGTACGCTATAGGTGTATTTTTATCCTCACCCTCCTCCAACCCTCCACTCTCAAGTAGGCCCCACTGTCTATTGTTCCCTTCTTTGTGTCCATGTGTACTCAGTGTTTAGCTCCCACTTATAAGTGAGATCACGCAGTATTTGGTTTTCTGTTCCTGCGTTAGTTCACTTATAGTAGTGACCTCCAGCTCCATCCATGTTTCTGCAAAGGACATGATTTCTTTCATTTTTATGGTTGCACAAAAAAGAATAGTACATATGTAGTACATATTCCCTGGTGAATATGTACTACATTTCCTTTATTTAGTCTACTGTTAATGGGCATTTAGGTTGATTTCATGTCTTTGCTATCGTAAATAATGCTGCACTGAACATGCATGTGTCTTTATGGTAGAAAATATATATATTCCTATATTCCTTTGGATATGTACGCAATAATGTGATTGCGGGTCAAATGGTAGTTCTAAGTTCTTTGAGAAATCGCCAAAGTTCTGTCCACAATGGCTAAACTAATTTACATTCCTACCAGCAGTGTATAAGTATTCCCTTTTCTCTGTAACCTTGCCAGCATCTGTTATTTTCTGACTTTTTAATAATAGCCATTCTGACTGGTATAAGATGGTACCTCATCATGGTTTTGATTTCCATTTCTCAAATGATTAATGATGATGAACATTTTTTCATATGCTTGTTAGCAGTATGTATGTCTTCTTTTAGAAAGTGTCTGTTCATGTCCTTTTCCCACTTTTTAATGGGGTTATTTGTTTTTTGCTTGTTAATTTGTTTAAGTTCCCTATAGATTCTGGATAGTAGACCTTTGTTGGATATATAGTTTATAAAAATTTTCTCCCATTCTCTATAGTGCCTGTTTACTCTGTTGATAGTTTCTTTTGCTATGCAGAAGCTATTTAGTTTAATTAGTCATTTATAAATTTTTGGTTTTGTTGCAATTGCTTTCGGCATCTTTGTCATGAAATGTCTGCCAGGGCCTATGTCCGAAATGGTATTTCCTAGATTATCTTCCAGGATTTTTAGAGTTTTAGGTTTTGCATTTAGCTTTAATCCATCTTGAGTTGATTTTTTGTATATACTGTAAGGAAGGGGTCTAGTTTCAAAGTTCTGCATATGGCTAGCTAGTTATACCAGCACCATTGATTGAATAGGGAGTCTTTTTCCCATTGCTTGTTTTTGTTGACTTTAACAAAGATCAGATGGTTGTAGGTATGTGGCTTTATTTCTGGTTCTCTATTCTGTTCCGTTGGTCTATGTCTCTGCTTTTGTACCAATATCATGCTGTTTTGGTTACTGTAGTCTGGTAGTATAGTTTGAAGTTAGTTAATGTGAGGCTTCCTGCTTTGTTCTTTTTTCTTTGAGTATTCAAGCTCTCTTTTGGTTCTGTATGAATTTTAAAATAGTTATTTCTAATTCTGTGAAGAATGCTATTGGTTGTTTGATAGGAATAGCACTGAATTTATATGTTGCTTTGGGAAGTATGGCCATTTAACAATATTGATTCTTCCTATTCATGAGTATGGAATGTTTTTCCATTTGTTTGTATTGTCTCTGATTTCTTTGAGCAGTGTTTTGTAAATCTTGTAGAGATCTTTCACCTCCCTGGTTTGTTATATTCCAGGTATTTTATTCTTTTTATGGCCATCGTGAATGTGACTGAGTTCTTGATTTGGCTTTCAGCTTGGACGTTGTTGGTGTATAGAAATGCTACTGATTTTTGTACACTGATTTTGTATTCTGAAGCTTTGCTGAGGTTGTTTATCAGATGTCAGAACTTTTGGGCAGAGGCTATGTGAGGTTTTCTAAGTATATAGTCACATCATCAGCAAACAGGGATAGTTTGATTCCTGTCTTCCTATTTGGATGCCTTTCATTTCTTTCTATTTCCTGATTGTTCTGGCTAGGACTTCCAGTACTGTGTTGAATAGGAGTGGTGAGAGTGGGCATTCTTGTCTTGTTCCCGTTCTCAAGGGGAATGCTTCCAGCGTTTGCCTATTTAGTATGTTTGCTGAGGGTTTGTTGTAGATGGCTGTTATTATTTTGAGATATGTTCCTTCAGTGCCTAGTTTATTGAGTTTTTTTTAACATGAAGGGATATTTAATTTTATCAAAAGCCTTTTCTGCATCTATTAGGAGAATCATAAGGTTTTGGTTTTAGTTTTGTTTATGTGATGAGTCACAATAATTGATTTGCATATGGTGAACCAACCTTGCTTCCCAAGGAAAAAGCCTATTTGATCGTAGTGCATTAGCTTTTTGATGTGCTGCTGGGTTTGGTTTATTAGTATTTTGTTGTGGATTTTTGCATCTATGTTCATCAAGGCTATTGGCCTGAAGTTTTCTTTCTTTTTTTTTTGTTATGGCTCTGCTAGGTTTTGGTATCAGGATGATGCTGCTCTCATAGAATGATTTAGGGAAGAGTACATCCTCCCCAATGTTTTTGAATAGTTTTAGTGGGAATGGTATCAGCAGTTTTTTGTACACCCGGTAGAATTTGACTGTGAATCTGTCTGGTCCTGGGCTTTTTCTGGTTGGTAGGCTTTTTATTACTGATTTAATTTTGGAACTCATTTTGTCTGTTCAGGATTTCAATTTCTTCCTGGTTCAGTCTTGGAAGATTGTGTGTTTCTAGGAATTTATTCATTTCCTCTAGGTTTTCTAGTTTTTGTGCCTAGAGGTGTTCATAATAGTCTCTGAGGGTATTTTGCATATCTGTGGGGTCAGTGGTAATGTCTCCTTTGTCATTTCTGTTTGTGTTTATTTAGATCTTCTCTCTTTTTTTCTTTATTAATCTAGGTAGTGGTCTATCTCTCTTATTTATTCTTTCAAAAAGCAAACTTCTGAATTTGTTGAACTTTTGTATGGTTTTTCACATCTCAATTTCATTCGATTCAGCTCTGATTTTGGTTATTTCTTGTCTTCTGCTAGCTTTGGGAGTTGGTTGCTGTTCTTTTCCTATTTCTTCTAGGTGTGATGTTAGGTTGTTAATTTGAGATATTTCTAACTTTTTGATGTGGGCATTTATTACTATAAACATTCTTCTTCAGTCTGCTTTAGCTGTGTCCCAGAGATTCTGGCATGTGGTGAATTGATTCTCATTAGTTTCAAATAATTTCTTGATTTATGCCTTAATTTCACTGTTTACCCAAGTCATTCTGTAACAGATTGTTTAATTTCCATATAATTGTGTGGTTTTGAGAGATTTTCTTAGTATTAATGTCTTTTCTATCAGACTGTGTTCTGAGAATGTGGTTGGTATAATTTCAGTTTTTTATTTTTTTTTAATTTTCTGAGGATTGTTTTCTGGCTAAATGTGTGCTTGATTTTAGAGTATGTGGTATGTACAGAAGAGAAGAATGTATAGTATGTACAGAAGAGAAGAATGTATATGCTCTTGTTTTGGGGCATCAAGTTCAGTAGATGTCTGTTAGTTCCATTTGGTCAAGTGCTGAGTATAGGTCCTGAATATCTTTGTTAGTTTTTTCCCTCAATGATCTAATACTATCAGTGGAGTGTTTAAGCCTCTCATTATTATTGTTCAGTTATCTAGGTCTCTTCATAGGTCTCTAAGAACTTGCTTTATGAAGCTGGGTGCCCTTCTGTTAGGTGCATACATATTTAGGATAGTTAGGTCTTTTCATTGAGTGAATCCTTCACCATTAGGTAATGCTCTTCTTTGTCTTTTTAAATTGTTGTTGTTGATTTATAGTCTTTTTTGCCTGATACTAGAATAGAAAGCTCTGCTCTTTTCTGTTTTCTGTTTGCTTGGCAGATTTTTCTCCATTTCTTTACTTTGAGCCTATGGGGGTTATTGCATGTGAGATGGGCCTCTTGAAGCAAGCATACAGTTGGGTCTTGCTTCTTTATCCAAGTTGACATTCTGTGCCTTTTATTTGGGCATTTCTACTGTTTGCATTTAAGGTTAATATTGATATGTGTGGGTTTGATCCTGTCATCGTGTTGTTAGCTGGTTACTATGCAGACTTGATTGTGTAGTTGCTCTATATACTTAAATGTGTTTTTGTGGTGACCAGTAATGGTCTTTGTTTCCATGTTTAGCACTCTTTTAAGGACTTCTTGTAAGGCAGATCTTGTGGTAATGAATTCCTGTACCATTTGCTTGTCTGAAAAGGATCTTATTTCTCCTTTGCTTATGAAACTTAGTTTGGTTAGGTATGACATTCTTTGTTGGATTTTTTTTCTTTAAGAATGCTGAATATAGGCCCCCAAACTCTTCTGCTTATAGGGTTTCTGGTGAAAGGTCCACTGTTAGCTTGATGGTGATCTCTTTTTAGGTGACCAACCCCTTCTCTCTAGATGCTTTTAAGAGTTTTTCTTTCATATCTACGTTATGGAATCTGAGGACTATGTGTCTTGGGGATGGTCATCTCATATAGTGTCTCACAGGGGTTCTCCACATTTCCCAAATTTTAGTGTTGGCCTCTTTAGCAAGGTCGGGGAAATTTTCATGAAAGATATCTTCAAATATGTTTTCTAAGTTGCATGTTTTTTTCTCTCTCTCTTTTAGGGATGCTAATGAATTGTAGATTTGGTCTCTTTACATTATCCCATATTTCTTGGAGGTTTTGCTCATTCTTTTTTACTCATTTTTATTTATTTTTGTCTGACTGAAATATTTTGGAGAGGTGGTCTTCGAGTTCTGAGACTCTTTCTTTGGCTTCATCATTTCTGCCGTTAGTACTTAGGATTGTATTATGTAATCCTTAAAGTGAGCTTTTCAGCTTTACCAGATCATTTCTTAAAGTGGCCATTTCATCTTTTCACTCCTGTATCATTTTGTTGTACTTCTTAGATCTCTTGGATTGGGTTTTGATTTTCTCTTGAATATGGATGATCTTTGTTCCTATCCATATTTTGAATTCTATGTGTCATTTGAGCCATTTCAGCCTGGTTAAGAACCATTGCTGACAAACTAGCGTGGCTGGTTGAAGGTAGGAAGACCCTCTGGTTTTCTGAGTTGCCACAGTTCTTGCACTGGTTCTTTCTCATGTGTATGGGCTGATGTTTCTTCAGTCTTCAGGTTGCTGTCCTTTGGATGAGGTTTTTTGCTTTTTCATCTTTGATACCCTTGGGAGTTTGATTGTGCTATAAGGTGGGTACAGTCAACCGGCCTCATTTCTGGAAGATTTTATGAGGCCAAGGCTCAGCTCAGCACTCCTGGACTATGTGCTCTAACTCTGGGGGGCTGGCAATGGGGCCCTAGCCTTGTTCTCTGGCCCCTAAAGGTTAGGAACCTGCTGCACTGGAGGGGACAAAGTGTTCCCAGTCTGCTGTCCACAACACCCCGATGAGGGCTGCCCACTAAATTACTTCATCAAGGTGTTGGCAGTGGAATTTGTGCTCGCTTGCACATGCCAGCGATTGCAGCAATGCTCAGTGTGTATGTGAATTGCCTGGGATGTGGGACCAGTGGAAGCAGGGCAGTGGCATTCCTGCACCTGCTCATGCAGGTGGTTGTGGTGGTGGTGACATGACAGGGTCAGGGCACTGGGGTAACAGGTTGTTTGGCATTTGTGCCGGTGGTGGCGGCATGGGGTTGGGTGTCAGGGTGTGCTAGCACCGGCAGAGGAGGTTGTGGTGGGGGAAGACCGTGGCAGCCCTGTGTGTTTCAGCCGGTTCCAGTGCACTGGAACTCTCTGACAGTCAGGTGCAGTCTGCCAGCAAAGGAGCTATGGTAAAGTTTTCCAGGAAGCACCCTGTTTGGGCATCTGAGGCTGCACTGCAAGTGGGTGCAACCAGTCTGGAGCCCTAGGAGAGGTCAGAAGACAGGGTAGTGCTCAGATCAGACTAGCCCCATCTCACAAGGAAGACCACCCTGCTGTGTCCAGGTATGACAGTCACCCCTAGGCTAATGTCTCCTAGAGGAGCGTAGGTGTCCCTGGCTGTGCTCCATTGCAGCCACTCCCATGCCAAACCCTCTGAGCTGTGCACAGGCTGGAGTCCTGCTCCTGCCACCTCTCCCGGCAGCTCTCCCTGCCAGGGTAAGTGTTTGTGGAGGTCATGGGGTCTCCTGCTGATAGGATTCTGGAGATCCACGGTGAGAGCAGGCCATACCTTGGCTGTTCATCTCACTCCTTCCCCAGGAGACGCTGGAGCCCAGGAATGAGTCCCTTTGCTCAGCAGCCCTGTGCAGGGTTCCTAGCATCCTTTCCCTCCAGCCCAGCCTCTATGTCTTCCTTCCATCCACTCATTGCCTTCTCTCCAAAGATCTGCTCAGAGAGTATTTCATTCTTCCCTATGTCCCTGTCTTTTGATGGGAGATGTTCCTCCTGGCTGTGCTTAGCCAGCCGTCTTGGCTCCCCAGCCGCATTTTTATAGGATAATTAATTAGAAGGGCAGTATAGTTTTAGACTGAGACCAGTCTAATTTATAACATCTCTGTTCACATACTTTCTGGCTGTGTATATCCTTGGGCAAGTGGCTTTATATCATTAAGTTTTATATTCTTCTCCAATTGTAAAAGCAGGTGAGTTGTCACTTAATGGGGCTAATGTAGAAATTAAATAAGATAAATGTCAGTTGCAAACCAAGGGTCTGAAACATACTAGATGTTAAACTGATGGTTTACTAGTATTGGTGATGGTATCTAGTTTTCAAGCACAATAGACTGGAATTTTGGTTTATAAACCAAAATTCTGTTAAGAAACAGTATTTTAAGGCTATTCAGCAGAGATAATTTTTACCAATTTCATCTATATTTTAAATTTAAATGTTTCTTTTATTTTGAAATAATTTTTCGCAAGGCTTTGCTTTTCAAATGTAAATGTTTAATCTTTGAAACACATTGGCTCTCTGGGCACCTAAAACTCTCTTCACTATCGACACTTTAGGATTTACTGGCCATGCTGTTGCTTCTGTTTTAATTTGCAATAGAGCACTTGTATAAATGTAATTTGAAATGTTTGGAAAGTTGTGTATGGAACTGGAAAAATGCATGCGAGATGTTCCTTTGCTTTGTATCTTGTGAAAGGGAGGATTTGTACATGCTTTGTTGTTGTTGTTACATACGCTAGTTTACTGTTTTGAACATAATTTGTTTACTACTTTGAATTCCCTATTTGATGGAAGTGAAATGTGATCTTGCTGGACAGTAGAAGGAAAGACTGCCTGTATTTCATGCTCATACCTACTAAAGCATCAGACTGTTTCATATTTAAGAGCAGTTTAAAAAGCACGTGAGGGACTTCTTAATCTTAATTCTAGTGTCTTAAAAAATGTGTGTGGAGATTATATGTTTTCGAGACACTATAATTAAGGTCAAGAAGGGAGGTAATTTGCATTCCCCTTGAAAAAGCTTTGATACCAGCTCTGGGGACTGAGGGGCATTATCAGTGAGAGGGCCCCACACAGAGGCTTCTGTGTCTCCAGCCTGCAGCCTGGAGAACTATGAAGACTTCTGTTTAGCCTCACACAGAGGAAGGCAGAATAAACAAACTGAAATGGCCCAAACAAGCTACTGGGTTTTTCCCTAGACTTAGGGTAAGGAAAAGGATCAGGCACTGATTTGACAAAAAAAAAAAAAAAAGTGAGCATACAGAAAAATATTTATAGGACACTCTATGCCATGCTCCTGGTTCACTGCAGATTATCAATCAGTGGAAAGTGATAGAAGCAATGGAAGCATCAGCAGAATGGGTATAGAGGTAAGACAGCAGTTGCAGCAGCAGTGGTGCTTGGCTCTGGTAGGGCTGGTGGAGCAGGGTTGCTGTATTAGAAGAGTCAGGACTTGTTCATATGTCTGTCTCTCCCTCTCCCCCAGATCATAGCTGAATACCCAGCCCTGGACTTTGCAGATAATAAGTGTAGCAAATATTTTTTAAAACATTTATCAGCATCATTTAAATTATTACAAAAGTTTATAAATTGAATCCTATATAGTGCATTGTTCCCCTTAACTATTTCTGATTATATATCATCCTGTTATTTTAGATATTGAAGAATTTATCCCTCATCTTTCCTCAATTTTGTGTGTGTATGAGTGAGGAACCACAAAAGTGTTTTCCTAAAAAAATACTTGCTAATATTCTGCTGTGTGTTGTATTTTGGTCCTAATGTTGAAAAACAAATATCCTCAAATGACCTCAAATCTTGCTACCTAGGGAAGGAAATAGTGGCTTTTGGGAAATCAAGAACTTTTGAATATAAAAAAGTACCTAGAAGAATAAAAGGCACATTCCTTTATGTATCTTATTAGGCTTTCTTTTTTTCCTAAGTAGTAAAACAATCATTAGTTTCACTGAGTATTTTGGACAGCATATTAGAAATTTGAAGTACCAAGTTTACTATTCTTTACTGGAGATTGTCCAGCAGAGGAAAGCAAATACCAGTGGATGTGTGGAAGCATTTTCTGATCTTTAACACGTACACCTGCTATACCTCACAGCCTGCTCAGAAGAAGGTTCTATTTCTAGATGGTAAATGAGAGCTTCCCAGTGGACCATTATTTTATCATGAGTGGTAGTGGGAGGAGGGACAGCGTTTGGACATGAGGGAATTATCATGTATGCCATCATATCATTGCTAGGTCATTTATCTCTTGTCTAGCCAAGTTCACGTTAAATTCTACTATGTTAGCACTTGAGGTCATTTAACAAAACTGCTGTTTATTAAGAATGGGAGACATGTTCTTCTTTGAATCCTGCAAGAGGTGGTTGCTGAAAATAATAGGAACCATATCTTCATATTTTAGGCAAAAGTCACTTTTAAGAAGCTTTGTGATAAATCACCTAGAGAAGCCAGTGAATTATGCCCTAATGGTTGGAATGAGACAAGTTTTCTAATAGTGATGACAATTATTAATTACTAATCACAAGTATGTGTGTGGTGGGAGTGAATCTCAAAGCTATAATAAAAGGAAATTTGTGCCTTTTTGCATAATGAATGAGAAAAGTCTCTTTAAAAGAGCAAAGAAAACTATTAAATTATAAAAATGTTGAATTTCTTGTCACAACCTTTAAAAACTCTATAAACTCATCTAAAATCCCAATTCACTGTAGCGTGAAAAATAGATACATATTCAGAGTGATCATTTATCTTGAATTAAAATTAAGCATCCAAGTCATTGCAAACTTATCTCCTGCTTATGGACATGCTGAAATAAAAGTATTTAAAACTTCTTAGTAGAAAAGGATATTAATGATGCAAGGATAGGCCAGAAAATGAATACACTTCTTACTAAGGAAATAATGATTGTTATTCAAGCTGCAAAACCTAAACGTGGAAAGGAAGGTAAACTGGCGTTTATTAAAAATATTTCTTTATTTGTTTGCTAACCTCAGTCCTAGTTGTATTCACATTTGTTTCTTTGTTTAATCCCCCTAATAATCCTTAAATGTAGATATTACAACAACTTTACAGATGATGAATTAAAGTTTGCTAAACATTGAATAATTTGTAATCAATCACGTAGCTGCTGAATGCTAGAGTCTAAACCCTAGCCTAGGCACACATGCCTCCAAACCCCCTCCATTTTCCATTATACCAAGCTGTGTGGAACTGAGTACTCCCTGTTCATGTCTGCCATTAGCTATTGAGCATTATGGTAGGCAAAATAATAGACCCCCTGGCCAAAGATGTCCATGTCCTAATTTCTGGAGCCTGTAATAATGAAGTGATGGACCTTGAGGTGGCAATACTATCCTGGATTATATAGCTGGACCCAATGTAACCACAAAGTCCTAAAGATAGAAGAAAGAGTCAGCAGAGTCACAGTCAGAGGAGTCAGGACAGAAGCAGAGGTTGGAGTGATGTGATTGTTGGCTTTGAAGGAGGAGACCATGAAACAAGTGACTTCTGTAAGCTGGAAAAGACAAGGAAACAAGTTCTTCCTAAAGCCTCCAGAAGGAATACAGCCCTGCTGATGCCTTGATTTTAGCCCAGTGAGACGCATTTTGGGCTTTCGACTTCCAGAACTATAAAATAGATTTGTGTTGTTTTAAACCACGAAGTTTGTGGTACTATCACAGTAGCAAGGAAACTAATACAGGCATCTTAACAATTGCTAGCTGCAGTGAATTTTTCATAATTTTTGTGAATTTTCAGATGTGGCTTTGCTTACTATCATTTCTGTAATCCTGGTCTCATAGTGCCACCTGAAAATGTTGAGAAACGTAATTCAGTCATAGGTTTCAGATTTGAAGAGCAATTAAACTATATATGAGGGTTCTCATATAAGAAGTAATTGGGTTCCTTTATTTCAAAGCAGAATATCAGAAGAGAGTCAGAAGGATTTGACATGTTTGATGTAGAAAACTTTATTATTATTGTTATTGTTATGGTTGTGGTTATTTTTCACTGCACCTTCCTCAGCACTCTAAGTCCAAAAGAGCCCTTTTTCAAAATTTCATCTTTTTCTTGTTAATAATAGAGATCTCTATGCCTCTAAATGGTATTTGGTCAGTGAGTTTTGTAATCTTAAATGGCAGAAATGTCATGACATGTAATTTTGTGAGAAAAGGATACTTACCCCTCCTAGCCTTTACATAAGCGAAATATAGTAAATGCTCTTAAAATAACTGTACATTTTCTTGTGAGAAATAACATTCCTTGTACTTTATGAGAAAAATATGTGTAAAGTTGCACATCGTAGAAGATGCAGATTTTAATATCCAGTGTATTTCAGCAGTTTGGTATCAGAAAAGTGCACTGAGCTAGTGTTAAATAACTTTTTATTAGAATATCCTCTCTATTGTTAAGTTGCCACATTATATGAGGAAACTCACTTCAGTTTTTGTGCCTTGGTTTTGTTGCTGTAAAATGGAGAGAATAGTACCTGTTTTGTTATTCCATTTAAAAAATCACCTGATATAATATAAGTGGCAGTGCTTAGAAAGGAATAAAAATAGTTACACCAATGCTAGGTGGTGTTTTTGTTTTTACTAAGAAAGTCCCTGAAGTCACCCTGCTCTCCCCACCACATACATACACAGACACACACATACACACATGTACACGTGTCAGGTCTAACAATGAAATACCCAGTTAAGGCATTTTGATTCCATGAAAGGATAAAATAACATTTAGTAAACAGCCCAAGTATTAATTAAAAAGTTATTCAATCTTTTGATATAAGTTCCACAAATACCTTCAATCAGAATTTATATTAATTTTTCAGTGTTCCCAGAGCTGAAATGATTATCACCTACTGAGGCAAAGGAAGAAAACAGCGTATTATGGGAGTCAAGCCAACTTTGCAACTTGCTGTGACTTATTATATTGGGTTATTTCCCCTGTTGCCACAAACAATATTTGTCAAAAGGGATAAATGCTCATTTTATAAACTTGTTGTCCTAAAGTTTAAACTGAAAAATTAACATAAGTGCAGTGGTCTCTGAAGTACGGGTTTGTGCACCCCTGAGGGTGCAGGGGAAGGAAATTTTCTCTCTGTATATGTTTCTTTTTTGGCCGGGCGCAGTGGCTCATGCTTGTAACCCCACCACTTTGGGAGGCCGAGGCGGGCGGATCACGAGGTCAGGAGATCAAGACCACGGTGAAACCCCGTCTCTACTAAAACTACAAAATTTAGCCGGGCGTTGTGGCAGGCGCCTGTAGTCCCAGCTACTCGGAGAGGCTCAGGCAGGAGAATGGCATGAACCCGGGAGGCGGAGCTTGCAGTGAGCCGAAATCGTGCCACTGCACTCCAACCTGGGTGACAGAGCGAGACTCCGTCTCAAAAAAAAAGAAAAAAAAAAAGTTTCTTTTTTCGTATCTGTAAATTATTATTACCAACTTTATTTCTGCTTTGGGTTTGTTTTATAGCATATATAACAAATTGGTATATAGTATGTCTATATAATTTATAATTTATAAATATGTAAATATTAGGGCTACTACTCAACAGTATGGTGATGGTGTTTGCACAGTGAAAAAATGTTTCAAGAATACTATAATAGTGAAACAGTACACAGAATTTAAATATGACTTCATAGGCACTACTACTGAAGTTTAGAGAAAAAGAATTCATTGACCCATTTGACAAATTCTGATTGTCTACTATAAGCCAGATAATCTGCATTTTGTCATTGTCCATGCAACAGTTCTCTGAGGCAGGTATCTTCATTTTGTGTTCATGAAAACTGAGGCTTAGGGAAGTAAAGTAACCCAGCTAAGGTCATTTAACTCATAAAGGATGCAGCCAAGGCTCAAATCCTTATCTGTTGGACTTCAAAGGTCAAATTCCCAACCCCATTCTCACCTGCCTCCTACTCTGCTGAATAGCTTAGTATGAGAGCAAAGGTTGTGATATCGTTAGGCTCTGTGTCCCCACCCAAATCTCATCTCGAATTTTAATCCCCATAATCCCCATTTGTCAGGGGAAGGACCTGGTGGGAGGTGATTGAATCATAGCGGTGATTTCCCCCATGGTGTTCTCATCATAGTGAGTGAGTTCTCAGGAGATCTGATGGTTTTATATGGGGCTCTTTTTCCTTCACTCCCTTTTTCTCTCCCCTGCTGCCTTCTGAAGAAGGTCCTTGCTTGCCCCTCGCCTTCTGCCATGATTGTAAGTTTCCTGAGGCCTCCCTAGCCATGTGCAACTGTGAGACAATTAAACCTCCTTTCTTTATAAATCACCCAGTCTTGGGTATTTATTGCAGTGTGAGAATGGACCAGTACAGGAAATTGATACTGCAGAGAGTAGGGTACTGCTATAAAGATACTTGAAAATATGGAAGCAACTTTGGATAACAGGCAGAGGTTGGAACAGTTTGGAGGGCTCAGAAGAAGACAGGAAGATGTGGGAAAGTTTGAAGCTTCCTAGAGACTTGTTGAATGGACTTTACCAAAATGCTGATATGATGTAGACAGTGAAGTCCAGGCTGAGGTGGTCTCAGATGGAAATGAGGAACTTCTTGGGAACTGGAGCAAAGGTCACTATTGCTGTGCTTTAGCAAAGAGACTGTCGGCATTTTGCCCCTGCCCTAGAGACCTGTGGAACTCTGAATGTGAGAGAGATGATGTGAAATTGGAACCTATGTTTAAAAGGGAAGGAGAGCATAAAAGTTTGGAAAATTTGCAGCCTGATGATGCAATAGAAAAGAAAAACCCATTTTCTGGGGAGACATTCAAGCTGCCTGCAGAAATTTGCATAAGTAACAAGGAGCAGAATGTTAATTGCCAAGACCATGGGGAAAATGTCCCCAGGGCATGTCAGAGATCTTGGTGGCAGCCCCTCCCATCAGAGGCCTGGAGGCCTAGGAGGAAAATATGGTCTCATGGGTCGGCCCGTCACTATGTGCAGCCTTGGGACTTGGTCCCCTGCATCTCAGCCATGGCTAAAAGGGACCAAGGTACAGCTCAGACCATTGCTTCAGGGGGCACAAGCTCCAAGCCTTGGAGGCTTCCATGTGATGTTGGGGCTGTGAGTGCACAGAAGTCAAGAATTGAGTCTTGGGAACCTCCTCCTAGATTTAGAGGATGTATGGAAACACCTGCATGTCCAGGCAGAAATTTGCTGCAGGGTTGGAGCCCTCATGGAGAACCTCTGCTAGGGCAATGCAGAAGGGAAATGTGGGGTCGGAGCCCCCACACGGAGTCCCCACTGGGGCACTGCCTAGTGGAGCTGTGAGAAGAGGGCCACCATCCTCCAGACCCCAGAATGGCAGCTCCACTGACAGCTTGCACTGCATGCCTCGGAAAGCTGAAGACATTCAATGCAAGCCCATGAAAGCAGAGAGGGGAACTGTACCCTGTGAAGCCACAGGGGTGGCTGCCCAAGGCTATGGGAGCCCACCTCTTGCATCAGTGTGCCTTAGATGTGAGACATGGAGTCAAAGGAGATCATTTTGGAACTTTAAGGTTTAATGACTGCCCTATTGGATTTCAGACTTGCATGGAACTGTAGCTCCTTTATTTTGGCCAATTTCTCCCTTTTGGAATGAGTGTATTTACCCAAAGCTTGTACACCCATTTTATCTAGGAAGTAACTAACTTGCTTTTGATTTTACAGGCTTGTAGGTGGAAGGGACTTTCCTTGTCTTAGATGAGACTTTGGACTTGGACTTTTGAGTTAATGTTGGATTGAGTTAAGACTCTGGGGGATTGTTGGAAGGGAATGATTGTGTTTTGAAGTGTGAGGACGAGATTTGGGAGGGGCCAGGGGCAGAATTATATGGTTTGGGCTATGTCGCCAGCCAAATCTCATCTCGAATTGCAATCCCCATAATCCTGGGAGGGACCTGGTGTGAGAAGATTGGATCCTGTGGTTGGTTTACCCCATGATGTTCTCATGATAATGAGTGAGTTCTCACAAGAACTGATGGTTTTATAAGAGGCTCTATCCCCTTCACTCTCTTCTGTCTCCTGCTGCCATGTGAAGAAAGTCCTTGCTTCCCCTTTGCCTTCCACCATTATTGTAAGTTTCCTGAAGCCTCCCCAGCCATGTGGAACTGTGAGTCAATTAAACCTCTTTCCTTTATAAATTACCCAGTCTCAGGTATTTCTTTATAGCAGTGTGAAAATGGACTAAATACAGGTTGGAAATGTTAACTGGTTTTTAAAGTCAGTATGACTGGAATTTGGTGAGCAAATTAGCATGACGTTTTATAGATGTTAATTTCAAAAAGAAAAAAGAAAAAAAATCCTGGACACATCTGGATGAGTTATCCCATGCCATGTCCTTGAGATTTAGGAGATTAATAAGCAGAGCCAAGCTGGTGCATCTAAAAGATTTGACTTGAACTCAGAGACAGATAGCATAGCTAATTTCAGCTGGAAGCTTCTTAATCTCCAGGGTTCTTACCCAATGTTTTGGCTACCATAGGGAATGCCCTCATCATTGGGAGAGTTGCTGCCCTTCTCTACCTATAGTTTGAGGTTTGCTGGTAGCATTCCATTCTGGAGAGGGGCTGACGGAACAGATAATGCCAAATACAGAACAAAGGTGAGGAGTCAGGCAAGGGTTAGGTGGAAAAAAGGATGGAAGACAGAGAAATAAATGGTGCCATGCAAAGGGGCCAGGGTCTTCTAATCTTGAAGTTGTGATAGACAAGCCAGACTATTCTGGAAATTATAGAAACAAGAGTGCGGCAGAGACGGCCAGCCAATTTAGGTTTCTCTTTTGGGGATATGGCTTGGAAATTCTTCTCAGCCAGCGACTTCACTTTCCAGTCCCACTTGTATCTAGGTGGGGCCATATGACTAGCCCTTGCCAGGAGGGTATGACTAGAAGGACACAATGGTTATGAAACAGAGGTACCTGTTCCACAGTCTCTCTTTCCCATCTACAAGCCAGATGGAATGGCAGCAGAGGACCTAGAGGAGAGCAGAGCCCCATGATGGAAGGAACCTGGGCCCCAAGTGATCATGTGGATGATGGCTTAACTAGGAATACACACACTAGGCTGTGTCATGAGTGAGTGAAGTCACTGGGAATTTGGGTTTTATCTATTATAAAACTGCCTAAGATTTTAATGCCACATTACCTTAGTTAATACAAAATCATTAACAGACTCAACAAGTGAATGAAACTAGGACAGTGTGGAAACTAGTTATTGATGCAGTCAAAAAGAGTACAGTAAGTATAATTAATATTGAATCGAGGAAACTTTTTTCAATGCTACATACTTCTAAGGAGAAAAAAAGAAACAGAGAAAGCATGGAATGTAAAAACACAACAGAAGATGACAGATATTAGACCAAATATTTTAGTAATCACAAAATTGTGAACTGATCAAAGGCATCTATTGAAAGATACAAACTAAGATTTATTAAAAATATCAATTTGGCCAGGCACGGACGCCAAGGCAGGCGGATCACCTGAGGTCAGGAGTTTGAGACCAGCCTGGCCAACATGGTGAAACCCTGTCTCTACTTAAAAAAAAAAAAAAAATTATCTGGGCATGTTGGCACACTCCTGTGATCCCAGCTGCTCAGGAGGCTGAGGCAGGAGAATAGGAGAATCGCCTGAACCAGGGAGGCAGAGGTTGCAGCGAGCCGAGATCGCACCACTGTGCTCCAGCCTGGACGACAGAGCAAGACTCAGTCTCAAAAAAAAAAAAAAAAAAAAATCAATCCAAGTATATTTATTAATAAAGAAATGTACCTCAGAAAAATATATTAGTCAGATGCTAACAAAAACATATGTGTAACAATATTAATATGCTATAAAGTAGAATTCAAGATGAACAGAATTGGAAGGGAGAAAAAGTAGAAATTCTATGCTGGCCAAAGTAACAATCTATCAGATAACAGTTATGAACCTATATTCACTTAACAAACCTTCAAAATATATTAGGAAAATGATAGAATCATAAGGAGAAATTAACAAATGCTCAATCAGTTGGAGATTTTTAACATTCTTCTCTCTGAAACTGACAGATCATATAGATTTTTTTTAAATGTAGACGGAGGATATGGATAGTACACATTCTCAGCACACATGAAACAATTACAAAAATGATAGTTAAGTAGGTTGTTCTGATCAAGTACATAATTAGGACATAAAGGACTCATTAAAATCAGAAATCTGTAGCAAAATTGATAATCTAGCCTCCTCCTATCATATACTTGCAATTGTAAAAAATACTCTTAAAAGTCTATGAGATAAAAGGAAAATGAATATAGAAATTACAAAATATTTAAAACTGAATACCAGAAAAAAGCAGGGTTCTTAATATGGACTTGAAGAAGCATAGTTACAGCCTTTTTGCAATTTGCGTTCCTTGGGAAGTAGACTCTGAGACAGAGATTAGTGTGAAGAGCCCTTGGACCCAATACCTGCAGAAGGGAGGTAAAGAAGGCAGGAAGGAGAAGTTGGTCTTCAATGCAAGCCCAACGACAGCCTCAGGGGACTCCACAGGGAACACAGGAGCTAAAATGTTTTTCAGAGTTGGCCAGTGTGATTAGGACTTTATATTCTTGCAAAGATTAGTCACTGGATGTGGGCCACCCCGGTAAGGTGTGGGACTTTGGGTGAAGCACTCACAGTAGCTGAGTCAATCCCTGAAAAGGCTGGCAGGTGAAGTCGGTCTGCCCACAGTTCTCTCAGCAGCTAGGAATGAAGAATTCTTCATTAAAGAGGGATCTGAGTGGCACATCAGTGTCCTCTCCAAGCCTTGGTGCATTTATTTAAAAATAGGAAACATCCAAAATAAGAGCTATGCTTTCAACCCTAATAAAATAATTGGAAGTAAATAAGCATAAAAGCAGACATTCATGAAACGGCAAAAAAATTTTTATACTATTTTCTTTTTTTTGAGACGGAGTCTCCCTCTGTTGCCAGGCTGGAGTGCAGTGGCGCGATCTCGGCTCACTGCAATCTCTGCCTCCCGGGTTCAAGCCATTCTCCTACCTCAGCCTTCCAAGTAGCTGGAACTACAGGCACCCACCACCACGCCCGGCTAATTTTTTTGTGTTTTTGAGACAGAGTCTTGCTCTGTCGCCCAGGCTAGAGTGCAGCAATCTTGGCTCACTGCAACCTCTGCCTCCTGGGTTCAAGCAATTCTCCTGCCTCAGCCTGCCGAGTAACTGGGATTATAGGTGCCAGCCACCGTGCCAGGCTGATTTTTGTATTTTTAGTAGAGACAGGGTTTCACCATGTTGGCCAGGCTGGTCTCAAACTCCTGACCTCATGATCCACCTGCTTCGGCCTCCCAAAGTGCTGGGATTACAGGCGTGAGCCACTGCGCCTGGCTTTTTTTTTTTTTGGATTTTTAGTAGAGACGGGGTTTCACCATTTTGGCCAGGCTGGTCTCGAACTCTTAACCTTGTGATCTGTCTGCCTCGGCCTCCCAAAGTGCTGGGATTACAGGCGTGAGCCACTGCACCCAGCCTATACTATTTTTTAAAAATACAAATTATTTAGATAAACTTTGACCAAATTATTCAAGAATTTCAAAAAAAGAAATACAATATAAAAAATGAAAAAAGATGTTATCTAGAGATGAAAAAAATGATTACCAGAAATACGATAGAAACTCTATGCCAATAAACTTCAAAATCTTGGTAACAAGTTTATAGAAAAATGTAATTATCAAAAGTGGGCCTATTTTGTTGACAAAATAAGCACACATTTTGTCAGAAAGGCAATGGGCCCAGATTTTTTTCTTATAGTACTATCAACTCTTTACTTAATAGCTGATTCCTATATTACATAAACTTGTTCTAAAGCCCAGAAGAAGATGGAAAGCCACACACCTCATTTTATAAGACTAGCATAATGAGATCCATATCTCAATATAGATACAAAAATTATAAATAAAATACAGCCAAATTCAATAATCAGTTTCCAGTCCTCATTTTCCTCAACACATCAGCATCTCAGTCACTTCCTATTTCTTCCTTGAAACATTTTCTTCACTTGGCTTTGTTCCACATTCTCCAGGTTTTCCTCCCACTTGCTGGCTGCTCCTTCTGAACCTTCCTTGCTAGTTTTTCCCAATCTCCCCAACTTCTTAAAATTACAGGACTGACCCAGGTTCAGTCCTTCCACCTTGCTGTCTCTATTAGCTTCCATGGTGATCTCACAGGATCTCACACATACATGTATTCCTATATGATGATGTATTATATAGGGTAATATATATGTATTCCTATATGATAATGTATTAGAGTCCTCCAGAGAAGAACCAATAGGTTGTATATATAGAGAAAAAAAGATTTATTATAAGGAGTTGGCTCATACGATTATGGAGGCTGACAAGTCCCAAGATCTGCATTTGGCAAGCTGGAGACCCAGGGGAGCCAATAGTGTTGGGTTTTATATTTTAACTTTTACTTTAGGTTTAGGGGCACATGTGCAGGTTTATTACGCGGGTAAATTGTGTGCCACTGATGTTTGCTGTATGAATGACCACATCACCACGTAGTGAGGATAGTACCCAACAGGTAGTTTTTCAACAATGGTGTAGTTTTACTGTCAGCCTGAAGGCCTGAGACCCAGGAGAGCCGATGATGTAGTTTCTGTTGGAAAGCTGGCAGGCGTGAGACCCAGAAAGGGCTGATGTTTCAGTTCAAGCCTGAAGATGGCATGTCCTAGCATGAAGACAGTCAGTAGAGGGAATCCCCTCTTTTTCCGTCTTTTGATTCTATTCAGGCTTTCAACTGACTAGATGAGTCCCATCTACATTAAGGAGGACAATCTGCTTTATTCAGTCTACTGATTAACATGTTAATTTCATCCAGAAACACCTTCACAGACATACTAGAATAATGTTTTACCAAATATCTAAACACCTGTGGCAAGTCAAATTGGCACATGAAATTAACCACCAGAGATGATGACTGACAAATTTATATTTCCGAATTGGACTTCCCCTAAAATTGTGAAATCATATATCCAACAGCCTGCTTATCTTCTCTAGTTGGATGTTTAAGAGGCATCACAAATCTAATGTGTCCTAAATCAAACTTCCAGTTTTCTCCCACAAAACTGCTTATTGCACAGTTTTTTCAATTTCAGTTAATGGCAACTGTCCAGTTAATGCAGGCCCCAATTATCTGTGTCATCCGTGACTCTATTTTCTTGCATCCAGACTGCTGGCAGGTCCCCATAGCTGGACCTTCAAAACATATCCAGACTCCAGCCACTTCTAGTACTACCACCCTGGTCTAAGCTACCATTATGTTTTGCCTGGAGTTTTGCAGTATCCTCCTAGTCTGTTTTCCTTCTTCAATCCTTGATGCTTTGGAGTCTGTTTCAATACTGCAGCCCCAGTGAACCCACTGAAAACACAAATTGGATTGTCACTTCTGCTCAAACCCTATGACGGTTTCTACTCTTATGCAGAATAACAGCCAGAGTCTTTAAGGGTACATGATTCTACATCATCTGTCATCCCTCCTACAACTCTCAACCTCCATCCATTCCAGTCACACTGCCCTTCTTGCTATTCCTCAGACAGGCACCTGAGAATCTTTGCACAGCTGTTTCCTCTGCCTGGATTACTCCTCTAGATAGCTACATGACTTCCTTCCTTGCCCTCTGCAGGTCTTTGCTTAAATACTGTATTACCTTCTCAGAAAGGAGGACTCTAGTTTTACCTGTGATAACACCTAATTTTTTTTTTTTTGAGATGGAGTTTCACTCTTGTTGCCCAGGCTGGAGTGCAGTGGTGCGATCTCAACTCACTGCAATCTCCGTCTCCCAGGTTCAAGCGATTCTCCTGCCTCAGCTTTCCAAGTAGCTGGGATTACAGGCGCCCGCCACCACACCTGGCTAATTTTTGTGTTTTTAGTAGAGATGGGGTTTCATCATGTTGGCCAGGCTGGTCTCGAACTCCTGACCTCAGGTGATCCATTGGCCTCAGCCTCCCGAAGTGCTGGGATTATAGGCATGAGCCATGGCGCCCAGCCCTGATCACCTAATTTTTAAAGAAGACTTGTATTAGTTCATTTTCATACTGCTATAAAGAAATATCTGAGACTGGGTAATTTATGAAGGAAAGAGTTTTAATTGACTCACAGTTCCACATGGCTGGGGAGGCCTCAGGAAACTTACAATCATGGCATAAGGCGAAGAGGAGGCAAGCACCTTCTTCACAAGGTGGTAGGAGCGAGAAGAGAGCAGGGGAAACTGCCACTTATAAAACCATCAGATATCATGAGAACTCACTGACTATCATGAGAGCATCATGGGGGAAACCATCTCCACAATCCAATCACCTCCCACCAGGTCTCTCCCTTGACATGTGGGGATTATGAGGATTACAATTTGAGATGAGATTTAAGTGGGGACAGAGATCCAAACCATATCAACTATATTCATATATTACTAAATACATATAATTTAGAAATTGTAAAGACAAAAAAGCCACCATTTAGGTTTTTTAAAACATTTGAAGGCATAAGACTGGTTAGCAAAATATCTTTCCCCTCTGGGGTTTTGGACCATATTTTTTCAGCATTGACAATCTATAAACTATAAGCTGACAATCTATAAACTGAATTTATAGATACACTTGTAAATATAAAACTGATCGGTGTAACTTCTTTCAATTTCACAAGTAAAACTGATTTTCTTTAAAACTAAATATATATTTTTTGTTTTTATCCTTACAGAAGCTGCTGTGGGGGTGGGCAACACAAGGATGGCTCAGAAAATTTGGGTCACTGTCTCTGTTTTCTTTCTACACATGACAGTATGGCATTACTGATGCTGAGATTCATTTAAAATCCAGGGCAACAAGGATTGTACCCATTCCTTAACATAGAATTTCTTGAATTCTTAGTGGATGCATACTGCTGAAATGGAGATTTAATTGTAAGTCCCAAAGACGTGTCACCCAGCAGGCTTTTCGCTGTTTTCTCAGATCCAGCTGGCCTAGTTCTACATGGATAGTATCACCTGAAGCCACTAGAGAACTAGGGGCCAGGAAAATCCTTGGCTAACTAATTGGGAACCTAATGTGGTAACTGTGGTCTCTCTTCTCTTCAACTTGTAACTCTCTGGAGATACTAGAATCTGGTTCAGAAGAGAGTCCTGAAAAGCTGCAATAGGCTCTTCTTGTCTTGTCCTAAAGCAATTGTGACTTTTGAAAAATGTATGAAAAAATATTCTACACTCCAAGGAGCTGTAGAAATTGACAAAAAATCATCCAGAGATGAAAATGTGCTCAATTTCTCACCTAAATCATATTATACTGTTGTCTGTGAGTAGAAGTTGGCATTGTCCACTTTGTGTCTGAGGATTAATCATTTAGGTAGTATCTGTTAGGAAGAGGACTTAAGAAATAGCTTCTAATTTTAGTCAGAAAAAGTAGCACTATTAATAGCGGCCTTGACATTCTGCAAAGCCAAATTAAGCAGTCAACCTGGCATTTTATAAACAGGCTGTTACAGAGTCTCACATCTGGTAGATATTCGATAAGTATTAATTGCCTGGCTGACTATGAGCAGCCACATAGCTGCTGTAATAGAGTCTGCACATGGTGGTGGGATAAGGCTGATTCTGATGTACTGTGGGACAGGACCTTGTGAACATGAAGAAGTATGTGGGTTTTTGTTGTTGCTTTTTTTTTTTCAAATTAAATGACTTCATAATTTCCTTTTGAAACTGAGCACATTTCATTAAAAATGGATTTCCTTTTGTCAATTCAAGGTAAGTTACCAGGTAACAGTGATATTGGCCAAATGTTACCTCTTTTTTAAATAGAAAGCTGAGAGCCATCTAAAGAGCCATCATCATATTCCTCTTTAAAATTATTTGAATCAATGCCAGAGAAATTGTTAACATTTCAGTCATTCATTTAATTTTCATTATCGCGTTTATAGTTAGCTCATTGTCTTCATTATAGTGAATGGATGGATAATGGTGAAGTCTGGTCTACATTTTATTCTTTTATTTAAACTGATTCACATCTAGTAAATGTAAGTATTATGAAGCTAGAAAAATAGTTTTAAAGTAATAATAGCTGACATTTTTTATCATTTACACTGTGACAGTCATTGTGCTAAGCCCCTTTATATGTATTTGTTTCAAATATATATTGAAATATCACTTTATTTTTCTGCCATATCTTTTCTATGCTTTTAAGATTATAACTTTTATGCTGTTTTATTTAAAGTAAAATTTGCATTCATGCTTATTTGATCTCAGGTATACAGTCAACCTCAGCTTCATCCAAAAGAAGACCACATGTTTAAAGGATAATAAAGCTGATGGAATTTTAAAATTCTTAAAAATTAGTGTTGAGTGAAGGCAGATGTTTTACAAAAGAGGAGAAGACATCTGATCCTGTGAGCCTGATGAATTGGTATAAAGAATTATTGGAATCTGTAGAAATGCCATGATTCTGTTTATCGTCTTTGTAAAAAACTGATTTGGAACGAATTGTCCATAGAGTGGGATGATCCAGCTGCTTGTTGAATCGGTTGCTTTTCATTAGCCCATCTGATGTTGACTGCATTCTGGGCTTGCATGCCTGAACTCCTGAAAGATTGAATTATCAGTATGCTTCTCACTCAGAGAGCTGTGACTCTAATGAGAGATTTTCATATCAAATCATTCATATCACTTTATAATCACAATACAAGTATTAGATGCTTTCTGATCCTGCTACAATTATGGGAATTAGCTAACTTCATGTGAAATTCCAGTAATAGATATTAATGCATTTCTCAGGTAGGCAATGAATATTCATCCTTCTGAGGTCAACTGTGGTTTGAAGAAGTGGAGGAGAGGAGGTCTGTAAGTCTAAACACAGCCTGATTCTGTTTGTCTTTCTTTGAATTGAAGGGCCTACCAGTTTCCCAGTTTATCTGGCAGTCTTTCCAACTTGCGAGGGAGGCACCTGAGTAGGCACAGAAGAATGGTGGTGAAGGGCATGGGTTCAAGTCCCGACTCTCCCTCTTACCAGCTTTATTGCCTTGAACCGTTTGCTTAATTTCACTGGGTCTCATTTTCTCATGTTTAAAATGAGGTAATAGTAGTACCTGACTTCACAGAGTTGTGAAAATAAAACTTTAATTCAAGTAGGACTCTGACACAGGGCCTGCCACATGGTAAAGGCTGGGTAAACATGAGTTGCTATTGTCATTGTTCTCATTATCACACCAGAGCTATAGGGAGGCCCTAGAAGAAAAAACTATTTATCTTTCTTTTAATGATGGAGCAAAGCTCATTTCACCCAAGAGAAAATGAAGATCAAGATGGGTAATATGTAAAATATAATTATATAAATTTTGAGAAATAAATACATTATATATATATAAATGTTCATAGGATTAAAAGAAGTCCATCTAATTATTTTTTAAAAGGTGTTTGAAAGCTTGTGGATGATTCTTAAACCCTTTTGTTTCCCCATTTTTATAAGATGTAGAGACTTTGTATTAGCCTGCATGGACAAAGCATCAAATGTGTTTGCAGAAAAAGTGAGCTTGATGGGAGGATTGCTTGAGCCCAGGAGTTCGAGGTTGCAGTGAGCAACAGATAACAGATCTTATGGATAACATTGTGAATTCTAGGACAGAAATTGTGTGTTTTAGTACTTGTCTGCTCCTGGTCCCTATTTATACCCATGACAGACATTATGACTAGATCCTGACCACTCTCACTTGAGCTGGATGTGGCCTTACAGCCCTCAACGGGGCTCCAGGAAGCCATTACCAATATCAGATTGGGCAGGTAAGAAACTTCATTGTCATTCTTTATGACAAATTGAAACTTGTTAAAAACTTCTACTTTTTGAATTCCATAGGAATATTCTGAATGATTTGTGTCAAAAGCAGCTTTGAGGTAGCCACATGAAATTCATCTTAAGGAAAATTGATAAGAAGGAAATGGACCAGAGAAAATCAACCAAAATAATTGGGGGAAAAGGGAGACAGTGTGAAAGATTTTCCTGAAAGTTCTTACCACTGCTACCATTCACAAGCTTAGGATGATTTACTCTTTCAAAGACCATGTCCTTGAATCCACTTTCTTTCTTTTGAAATACCTTTTATTTTCTGTATAGTAATCACTCCCACCCCTCCAAATCTAGGGATCAGTCCTCCCATGCTGGGATTTGGACTCAGGCCTTCTGCCCAGCCTACAAAACTTCGAGCATTGGCTTCAAGCACTAACATTTTATGACTCCGAGAATTCAGATTAGATACTATTTCCAGTAGGAGACTCTAGAGCTGTTACTGTATATATTTGAAAGGCTATTAAGCAGAAAAGAGAGTGAACTCATTGACCTTCTCCTATGACCAAGGGGAGAAAGCTATCAAGAGGGTTATTGGAAGTCAATATTTTGAAGCTTTTACTAATATTTCTCCAGCAAGGGACAGCCTGTCATGAAAAATATTAGGTGTCTCATCACTTCAAGTGTTCAAGTATGCAAGGAGTGCTGCAAGGCGGGGAGGACTGACTACCCCAGCTGTGCTTCTCAAACATTTATGTGCATGTGGTTCACCTGGGGCTCTCGTTAAAACTCAGCTTTCCCATCTAGTAAGTGTCGGGTAGGAGCCGAGATTCTATATTTCTTACAAGTTCCTTGGCAATACCAATGCTGCTATTCCAGGGACCACACCTTAAGTAGGGAAGGGCCAGTGATCTCTAAAGTGTTAACATTCCAAAATTCTATTTGCAGAAGAGAGGCTAGAGTTTAGTCTTGCTTCTTACACACACCCAGCACAGCTTTGAAAACCACATAGGAGTCTCTTCTGGTCTTAGAGAATTCTCCCTGAATTCCTATCATATTTTCCTCAGTAAAGAATCCCCCTCTCTGTCTCCTCAGTTGCTTCACTTCTTTCTGCAGGCTTTCAACCTTTTCTGATATCACTGTTCTCTAAATAAATTTCCTTTTTTCATATTTTCTCTGATCCATGCAGACTCTAATCGCAACTGCTCAGTCATTCCTTCGTGCAAGCCCCAAATTCTGTCTTAGGACAGCTGTCAAAATTCAGGAAATCTAGGTTATGTCTCAGTTGGGGTGTCCTTAGAAGTTTGTGAAGAGCAGGATTGTGCCATTGGCTGCCATATGAGAGAGATCAAACAGCCTCTTCAATTAATTCGATTCATTCAATAATGGTTTAGCAAATGTATTCAATAAGAAAGAGTAAAAGTGCCATCCCTAAACATCTGAAAGAGGCAAATTTGTGATAGATAAAACAATGGACTTCTTTGTATGGTGGGTAGGAATGTATTGTGATCCCACGTTCAGGGGATACAATTAGAAAGTAACAGAACTACCAGAGGAATAAGGAGAACCATAGGGATCTGAGAGGGCAACCCAAGGCTGAAGTCAAATGTGTGGATGCCACTTTCCAGAAGACAGAAAGACTGGCAAGGACAAATTTTGTGAGTTACCCAACTGCATGGTGAGCAGCAGTTTCTGGCCTTCACAATTACCATAACTTTGGCTAAGAAACGACTTGATTTGTGTCCTTTTTTTATTCCACCCTTTCCTCTCCCAGAAGACCCAGGTCGTTGAAACATGGCCACATTCAGGAGGAGGAGAATTCTAAACAGACAGGATAAACCATAATGATGCTTGTTTTGAAGAGCTCATTATCACTGTATAGTTAATTTAGGAAGCAACTGTGCCAAGAGCAAAGCTGTGAAACGCAGCTAGATCCTTTAAATAAACAAGCTACATATTTGAAGATTTTAGAAAAAAACAATATGTAACATAATTTTTAGCATATAAGATGGATCTTTATGTGGTTAAGGTGAGGGAAAATTGGTATTTTACAGATATTAATTTGTGTTGCCTAATTATATTTACAGTAATATAATTTTACTGTTTTAGTTTGTCTTGTGATATTTTATTCTCTGACAGTATTATTATACTATGGGAGGAAAAATTAAAACAATTGTAAAGAGGAAAGAAAACCACCAACCAAACATCCTCACTCTTTCATACCATTTAGCTCTCCAGGTGGATTGGGTTATTTTCTTCATTTGCAAGATAAAGGAGGTAAATAGTCCAATTTAACTGTGATTGGGACCCTCCTCTCCCTAATGGAAGGGAATGGACTATTGCAGTTAATTGAATGGTCTCATTAACTGAGATTTACTACCCATTCTATATGTGAGGTGTAAACAAAATGTAATAAAGGCTAATAACCATTAACACTAAATTGAGCAAAATGTAATCTTTGTTGATTCAGAAGTTAGTTCAAATCTCTGTAATGCCTCATGGCCATTGTAAACATCACTAATTATGTAACAGTGGGCATATAGAAGATGTAAGATGTAATGGATTTACTGTAATCATTGCGAGTTGCTCTTTTCAATGACTTCCTTAAACATATCTTTTTACTTTCATTTAACTCTGTTTAATGCTTATAAAATGTAAGGGTTGAATGTACCTCCAAACAATTCAGTTATTTCACCTGTAAGATTATTTGTATTCTTGATTAAATGGGAGTCGCAGTGGTTTTGCCTGTGTTCAGTGTAACTCCAAAGCTGCACATAGTTTGCCAGGTAAAAAGATCATATTTTACTAGATGCTTTAAAAAGTCTATCATCTGCCATTTTACTTATCTATGAAGATGTAGTAGAATTTTTGTCAGTTTTGTGTCGTAAGGTACCACCCTAAAATGTAGCTGTAACTAATCTTGTGTCTGCATGACAACTAACATGACTCAAGAAAACGTCACATACTGTGATTTTAGGACTCAATTTGCATCACTTCTATGTGAAATAAAGAGGGAATAACACACCATAAATCCACACCTCCCTCTGTGGTAGGCACTTAAAATGGATTATATACTCACAAACTAGGTTTTCAATTAGAAAGGTTTCTTGTTGGTGGCAGCACATTATCAGCCACAAATGAGCTGTGATGACTGTAAATCTCAGCCTGGCCGAGGCTCTCCCAAAGACAAAATCTTGTGAACCAAGCATGAGTCTGTGCAATGCTTTCATATTTCTAAGCAGAACTTTATCCCATGCTTTGGCAGAATGTTGTGACTTGATAGAGAACATTGACATATGTTCTTTTTTTTCTAAATGTCTAGCTTTGAACTCACTTGTGTTTCTCAAATGTTTAGCTTACAGTAGATGCTCTTTCTCTTTAGTTACGATTTTACATTTTGGTATCTAAAACACCTTACATGCAGAACATTTTCTGTTACATAGAATGAATTCTTTTTGTTTATGACACTGTAGGGTGGTAGGACATCATCTGCAGATGAGTTTTGAAGATCATATTGGTTGATTCATTCATTTTCTGTATTTATTGCATGTATGCACTCCTAGGATCTGGGGGCACCACAGTGAGAAAAGGAGATATGGCACTTGCCTTCATGGAGCCTGCAGTCTATCTTTTCAAGATGTTATATGCTTAAAAATATTACTGCTGGTCTCATCACCTCTTTTGCTGCCAAGGAGACTTTGACCTTCCTCCTGGTCTCTAGCAGGTCTCTGGACATTGATTCACTAGTTCGGATAGACTAGGCAACTGGTGTTTCACTGTACCAAATGGCCAAGTTCTTCCTTATCACCAAGTGGTATCCAATGAGGCTCTTCCTAATTGTGATGTCTTTTAAATGTATTATACCCAAGACATTGACCTTGATATAATAGTTCCCCTTTTTTAATCTTTAGGTTAATTCTAGTTTTTAAAAATTATAAGCATTAAGTTTTCAACATTTTTTTTTTGAGATAGAGTCTCACTCTTTTGCCCAAGCTGGAGTGCAGTGGTGTGATCATGGCTCACTGCAGCCTCAAACTCATGGGGTCAAGTGATCCTCCTGCCTCACCGTCTTGAGTAGCTGGGACTACAGGTGCAGACCACCATGCTCAGCTAATTTTTTTTTATTGTTTGTAGAGATAGGGTCTTCCTATGTTGCCCAGCCTGGTCTCAAACTCCTGGCCTCAAGTGAACTTCCAGCCTCAGCCTCCCAAAGTGGTGGGATTATAGACATGATCCACGGTGCCTGGCAATGTTAACTTTCTAAAACAGTATGATGTGATGTCAAAGTGGAAGTTCTGTATTTATAGAAGTGGTGGTGATGATTTTTATAATGGGGTCATTCCATAAAGTAGAAGTCTAGGAGTATGTTGCAAAAGTAAAGTCCTGAAGCCAGAGATAGGGATTTAGAGTGAGACTGTCATTTGGAAACTATTTGAAATGAATGGATTTAGTCAGCAGTTGAGTGGAGGGTGCTGTTTCTCAGCTCTCGTTTCAATTGGAGTCAAAGGGAGACATGGGACAGTAAGACAATCAACCTGGATTGTAGCGACAGTTTCTACCTATTAAACATTTACTATGTGCCACATATTATGCCTAACATTAAGCATAATTGTATTTAAACCTATGACAACCCTGTGAAGTTGGTATTATTCCCATTTTACAGATAAAGAGCCTGAGGCTCAGAGAAGGTAACAAATTAGCCAAAGTTTCAAGATAAATTGCCCACATGACTAGTAGGTTATAGAACCGGATGTATCTTCCTGCATAGTTCTGAACATTAAAAATAAAGTTTTTAAAAGGGAGTTGTTTGAAATACATAAGTAATACATGTTCATTGCAATGATCCAAAAGATACTTACGTGAACAGGATAAAATTAAGTCGCTTTTTTCCCTCTACAATTGTACTCTATAATATAGCAATTATAGATGCATTTAATTGTATTGATATAAAATGATTACCAATATGGTGTTCCTTTATTGCTCATACAAACGTGCAAATATAGATATACAGTATTTAAGGAATTGTGTTTTCCTCCCAACTCTACTAACTCTCTGATGAGGATCCCTATTCTATGCCAGTGTTATCCTGATTACTTTTGAAAGACCCTAGAAATGTCGATTTTTAAAACTCCTTTGGCAGCCTATTTTGTTTTTTTAACCTTTGTTCTCAGGAAGTTTTTCCATTTCATTAACCCAGATCATTCTTCTGCAGTTTAAGCTATTTTGAGTCCTGCTGTATATACGGGATTGGTGGCAAGCAGGCGGTCAGCACATCAGGGGCAATTACAACTTGGAAGATCTGAAAAAAGAACTTGGTTGGTGTGGGGAATGTTAAAAACTTAACCACTCATGTAATAAAAAGCAGACACTGAAAACAACTGAAATTTCTTTCAGGTTCTTTCAAGAAGTTCAGAAGCAAATTCAACATTTTATAAACTTAAGGTTTTTATTTAACTGTGATCTGTTTTTTAATTTTGGAATTTCAGGTAATCTTCTGCAAATGCATAAACAAAATCTACTTAACTCTAAAGGCAATTTCCTGTTAGCTTTTTTTTTTATCTATAGCCACACTTGATTTAAAAAAACAACAACAGAAACTGGTGCTTCTCCTAACATATCAATCCTTTTAGCCAAGGAATACATAAAAGAAACTTCACTACATTTTATTGTTACCACAAAATATAAATTTTACTAAGAGCTTGCCACATGTCAGGCACTGTTCACTTTGTATGTATACTTAATAGACCCCAGTATAGTGTCAACATAACTTTTATATGTACTGGGAAACCAAAACATATGTCTGACTCACTGTATTATGATATTTGCTTTATTAAGTTGGTCTGGAATTAAACCCACCATATGCCTATACAAGTGAGATCATTCAATATTTGCCTTTCTGTGTCTAGTTTATTTCACTTAGCATAATGTCGTCCAAGTTCATCCATATTGTTGTAAATGGCAGGATTTTCTTCTTTTTTAAGGCTAAATAATGTTCATATGTGTGTGTATGTCTCACATTTTCTGTATCCATTCATCCGTTGAGGGACATTAAGATTGTTTCTGTATTGTGGCTATTGTAAATAATGCTGTAATAACCATGGGAGTGTGGCTATCACTTTAAGATACTAATTTCATTTTCTTTGCATACATACCCAGAAGTGAGATTGTTAGATCATAAGCTAGTTCTTTTTAAATTTTTTTTAGTACCCTCTCTACTGTTTCCCATAATGGCTGTACCAATTTACATTCCAACCAACAATAAACAAGGATTCCCTTTTCTCTACAACCTCACCAACACTTATCTTCTGTCTTTTTGGTAATAATTATTCTAACTGGTGTGAGGAGACCCCTCATTGTGGTTTTTACTTGCTTTTCCCTGACGATTAGCGATGTTGAGCATCTTTTTATATACCTGTTGTCCATTTGTGTGCCTTCTTTGGAAAAATGTCTATTCAGGTCCTGTGACCATTTTAAAATTCAGTTATTTATTTATTTATTTATTTTGCTATTGAATTTTGAGTTCCTTAAATATTTTGGATATTAACCCTTTATCAGATATATGGTTTGCAAATATTTTTCCCATTCTGTGGGTTGCCATTTTAATCTGTTGATTCTTTCCTTTGGTATGCATAAGGTTTTAGTTTGATGCAAGCCCACTTATTTTTGCTTTTGTTGCCAGTAGTTTGGTGTCGTATCCAAAAAATTATTGCCTAGACCAATGTCAAGGAGCTTTTCCCCTACATTTTCTTCTGTATTGTTTCAAGTCTTACATTTAAGTCATTAATACATTTAAGTTAATTTTTGCATATGATGTGAGATAAGGGTTCAATTCTATTCTTTGGCATGCAGATGTCAAGTTTTTCTTGCACCGTATATTGAAAAGCCTGTCCTTTCCCTATTGTGTGTTCTTGGCACCCTGTCGAAGATCAGTTTACCATAGATGCATGGATTTATTTCTGGGATATTCTGTTTGTTGGTCTATATATCTGTTTTTATGACAGTACTATACTGTTTTGATTACTGTAGCTTTGTAATATATTTTGAAATCAGGAAGTGTGATGCCTCCAGCATGTTCTTTTTGTTTAAGATTTCTTTGGCTATTCAGGGTCTTTTGTGGTTTCATTTGATTTTAGCATTTTTTTTTCTATTTCTATAAAGAATGCCACTTGAATTTTGATAGGGGTTGTGTTGAATGTATAGATCATTTTGGGTAGTATGAACATTTTAACACATTTTTTTCAATCCATGGACATGGATGTCTTTCCATTTTATCTGTGTCTTTGATTTCCTTCACCAATGTTTTATAATTTTCAGTTAACAAGTCTGTTACTTCTTTGATTACATGTATGCCTAAGTATTTTCTTTGTTATTGTAACAAAGATGGTTTTGTTAAATTTCTTTCTGATGGCTTTCCTGTTTGTGTACACAAATACCACTGATTTTTGTATGTTAATTTTGCACCAAAAAACTTTGTTAAACTCATTTATTAGTTCTAACATTGTTTTTTGGTTGAATCTTCAGGGTTTCCTACATATATAATCATGTTATCTGTGGAGGTAATTTCACTTTTTCCTCTCCCGTTTGGATGCTTTTTATTTCTTTTTCTTGTTTAATTGCTCTGGGTAGGACTTCCAGTACTAAGTTGAATAAAAGTGGTCTCTCATCTTCTCTTGCCGTCTTCCTTTGTTATCTGATTATTTTTGTAGTATTTGCCTTGATTCTTCTCTATTTATCTTTTGTATATCTATTATAAGTTTTTTTCTGTGTGGTTACCTCAAGGCTGGCATAAAATGTCTTGTAGTTACAATGGTCTATTTTAAGTTGATAACAACTTAACTGCACACAGAAATTCCACACTTTTACCACCTCCCCCAAACTTTGTGTTTTTTCAGTCAGAGTTTAATTCTTTTTATATTGTGTATCCATCAACAAATTTTGGTCTTTTATCTTTTAAATGTTGGGGTAAAAGTAACTTACACACCACCATTACAGTGTTACATTATTATATATTTGTCTGTATATTTACTTTTGCCAGTGAGATTTATGTTTTCTTATGCTTTCACGTTACTGTTTAGCATGTTTTTGTTTTCAATTTGAAGAACCCCCTTAGCCATTTCGTGTAAAATAGGTCTAGGAGTGACAAACTCTCTCAGTTTTTGTTTCCCTGGGAAAGACTTTCTCTTTCATTTATTTTTAAAGGACAGTTTTGCCAGATATTGTATACTTGGCAGTTTTTTTCTTTCAGTATTTTGAATGTATCATCCCACTCTCTTCTGGCCTGCAACATTTCTACTAAAAAAAAATCCACTGATGTCTTATGGAGGTGGTTCCCTTATACATGACAAGTCACTTTTCTTTTGCTTCTTTCAAAATTCTCTGTCTTTAACTTTTGAAATTTAATTATAATGTATCCTGGTGCAGATCTCTTTGTATTCAACTTATTTAGGATTCTTTGGGGTTAATCAATCTGGATGTCCACTTCCTTCCCTGATTTAGAATGTTTTTGGTAATTATTCCTTTTCAATAATCTTTCTTCTCCTTTCTATTTCTCTTCTCTTTATTAAGCTTTCATAATCTATATCGGTTTACTTGATACTGTTCCATAAAATCCATAGGCTTTCTTTACTCCTTTTTATTCTTTCTTCTTTTTTGTCCTCTGACTGGATAATTTTAAACGACCAGTATTCAAGTTTACTAATTCTTTCCTCTGCTTGATTGAGTCTGGTATTGAAGTTCTCTGTCGCATTTTTTAATTTCATTTATTGTGTTCTTCAGCTTCAGAATTTGTTTGCTTCATTTTTGTGGTTTACATTTCTCTAACTTTCCCTTTCATTTATGTATTACATAAAATTTACATTTCTCTAACTTTCCCTTTTGTTTATGTATTATTTTCCTGATATTATTGAGTTGTCTATATGTGTTCAGTGATAATTTCTTAAAACAATAATTTTGTCAGGCAATTCATAGGTCCCCATTTCTTTGGGATCATTACTGGAAATTATCATATTCCTTTAGTGGTGTTATGTTTCCCTGACATTTCATGTTCCTTGTAGCCTTGCATTGGTGTCTGAACATTTGAAGGAGCAGTTACATCTTTCAGATATTACAGACTGGCTTTGGTGGGGAAGACTTTCACCTGAGGTGTGATGATACCTGAGGTGTGATGATGGGTGGGGTGTGTGGTGGTTCTTAAATAATCACCTGAGGTGTGATGATGGGTGGGCTGTGTGGTGGTTCTGGGTCCACTGCAAGTTCTGAGGAATGTGCAGGGGCACTGGTTTTGGGGATTGTGTGACACTGTCATGGTGCATGGGGGTGCCAGGTCCTGGTGCAGGTGTAAGACAAGTGACATCACACCCAGGTGTGGGCTCATGTGAAGCCGTACCAGGTGCAGGGTGCCAGAGTGGCCCCCTCCAGCTCCAGGGGATGCAAGGCATGGGCTCCAGGCATCTCTGTCAGCTGGGGTTTGTGTTGGTAAAGACTGGGGATCTTTAGCAGCAAAGACTGTAGGAATCCTCCTGCTCTTTTCCCCTACGGGGGGATATAGTGGTCAAGGCAATTTCTGTTGGCACTAAGCTGTACTATGTGGAACATCCTCAGTTCTAAAAAATGTTCAATTTTTAAAATTTATGATAAAGTAAATTTCTGAAAGTTAAATACATTATGAATGTTAGCTTTTTAATATATCAAATATAATTGAATATATTATATGTTAAATACTCCCAATAGCTTTAAGATATTTTGAATGTTATTTTATTTTTTCAAATTGTATTTAAAATATATTTTAGAAAATTTCTTAAATGGCAAGAGAGCAATAATTTAGTGTTTCTAACAGTAAAAGGTTTAACTATAAATTAAGCTCTCAAAAATAATCCTTTTCATTATGAAAACATAAAACTCTCTAATGCAGTGAGATGGAAATGAAGATCTCTACAAGGAATAATGGGTCATCAGTTTATATTGTCCATCTTATACATAATAATTTAAAATGTATAGACTTGTGAGGATAAAAAAATACATTTGTTAAAATCCTATTAGTTCAATAGTACAAAGAATATAAAATACCTAGGAATCAATTTAACCAAAGAAGTAAAATATCTATACAAGGAAAACTATAAAACACTGATGAAAGAAGATGATGCCAAAAAAAGGGAAAGATACTCCGTATTCATGGATAGGAATAATTAATGCTGCTAAAATAACAATACTATCCAAAGTAGTTAAAAGATTCAATGCAATCCATATCAAATTTTCAATGACATTCTTCACAGAAATAGAAAAAAATCTTAAATAGAAATGGAACCACAAAAACCCCAAATAACCAAAGCCACCCTGAGCAAAAAGAACAAAGACATTACACTATCAGATATCAGAATGTACTACAAAGCTATAGTAACTAAATTAGCCTGGTACTGGCATAAAAACAGACACATAGATCAATGGAATAGAATAGGGAACCCAAATATAAGTCCACACATTTACAGACAACTCATCTTTGCAAAGGTGCCAAGAACATACAATGGGGAAAGGACAGTCTTTTTAATACACGGTGTTGGGAAAATTGCATAACTATATGCAGAAGAATGAAACTACACCCTTATCTCTCACCATACACAAAAATCAAATCCAAATGTATTAAAGACTTAAATCTAAGGCCCCAACTATGAAATAACTAGAAGACAATATTGGGGAAATGCTCCAGGACATTGGTCTGGGCAAAGGCTTTTTGGGATTAAGACCCCAAAAACACAGGCAACCAAAGCAAAAATAGACAAATGGAATTTCATCAAGCTAAAAAGCTTCTACACAGCAAAGGAAACAATCAACAAAGTGTAGAGCAAACCCACAGAATGGGGACAAATATTTGTAAACTACCATCTGACAAGGGATTGATAACCAGAATATATAAGAAACTCAAACACTTCACTAGCAAAAAAAAAAAAAAACAAAAATCCAATTTAAAAATGGGCAAAAATAGATATTTCTTAAAAGAAGATATACAAATGTCCAATAGATATATTTTTAAAAATGCTGAAGGTCACTGAGCATCAGAAGATGCAAATCAAAACTACAATGAAATACCTCACCCCAGTTAAAATGGCTTTTATCAAAAAGAGAGGCAATAACAGATTCTGGCAATGATATGGAGAAAGGGGAACCCTAGTACACTGTTGATGGGAATAAATTAGTACAGCCACTATGGAGAACGGTATGGAGGTTCCTCAAGAAACTAAAAATGTAACTAGCATATGACTCAGCAATTTTACTACTGAGTATATATTCAAAAGAAAGGAAATCAGTATATATATAGATATATATATATATACCTATATATATCTCCAAAAGAAAGGAAATCAGTATATCTGCACTCCCATGTTTATTGTAGCACTGTTCACAATAGTCAAAATTTGGAATTGGGCTGGGTGCAGTAGCTCACACCTGTAATCCCAGCACTCCAGCACTTTGGGAGGCTGAGGCAGGTGGATCACTTGAGGTCAGGAGTTCGAGACCAGCATGGCCAACATGGTGAAACCCCGCTCTACTAAAAATACAAAAATTAGCCAGGTATGGTGGCACGTGCCTGTAGCCCCAGCTACTCAGGAGGCTGAGGAAGGAGAATTGCTTGGACCCAGGAGGTGGAGGTTGCAGTGAGCTGAGATCATGCCACTGCACTCCAGCCTGGGTGGCAGAGCAAGACTCTGTCTCAAAAAAAAAAAAAAAAAAAGAAAATGGAATTAACTAAGTGCTCATTAGTGAATGAATGGACAAAGAAAATGTGGTATATGTACCCAAAGAAATATTATTTAGCCATAAAAAAATGAAATCCTGTCATTTGCAGCAATGTGGATGGAATTAGAGGTCATTATGTTAAGTGAACTAAGCCTAGCACAAAAAGACAAATATTGTTAAGTTGTCACTCATATGTGAGAGCTTAAAAAAAGTGAATCTTATGAAGACATAGAGTAGATTGGTGGTTACCCTACCCAGTAGGCTGGGAAGGGTCGTAGGGAGGGGGAGGATGATGGGAATATTGAATAATGAGTGCAAATATACAGTTTAATAGAAGAAATAAGAGCTAGTGTTAGATCAGTAGAGTGACTATAGTTTACAGTAATCTATTGTACACTTGAAAATAGCTAGAAGACAGCCGGGCGCAGTGGTTCACGCCTGTAATCCCAGCACTTTGGGAGGCTGAGGCAGGCGGATCACAAGGTCAGGAGTTCAAGACCAGCCTGGCCAATATGGTGAAACCCCATCTCTACTAAAAATACAAAAATTAGCCAGGAGTGGTGGCGGGCACCTATAGTCCCAGCTACTCGGGAAGCTGAGGTAGGAGAATCGCTTGAACCTGGGAGGCAGAGGTTGCAGTGAGCCGAGATTGCGCCACTGCACTCCAGCCTGGGTGACAGAGTGAGACTCCATCTCAAAAAACAAACAAACAAACAAAAAACAAAGAAAAGAAAATCGCTAGAAGAGAATAATTTGAATGTTTTAAGCATAAAGAAAAGACATTTTAAGGTGATAGATATCTCAAATACACTGATTTGGCAATTAAAAATTATGACTATATTAAATTATCGTATGTACCCCTGAAATATGTACATTCTTTAGGCATTGATAAAATTTAAGTAAATAAATAAAATTGCTAAAAGATGAATATTGGTACATTGGCAAAAGTTAAAAAAAAATCACATTTTTCAAATTAAAAAAATTCAGCATGAACTAAATACCACATAGCATAGTGAGGTTTTTTTGTTTTTGTTTTTTATGACTATAAAGTTAGCTAAACTGCAGAATCTCAGGGAACAGTTCCCACAAAACTTCTCTCATTATCAGTAAACAAAATTGAATTCTCTTTATATGTCTTAAGTCAAAGATTAATGGTGTACAAATTAGCATGGGGTTGTACTTTTTTTTTGCCTTTTAAAATGCATTTGTTTTAATTTGTCAAGTTTTTGTCTTTTTAATTTCAAATTTTCATTTGACATACTGATTTGCAGTAAATTGGCCATTTGGAGAATTGGTTGGGGGCAAATTCACTTGCACTGAATAGCTGAGTCGTTCTCAAATTCAAGTGGGCATGAGAGTCACCTGGAGGGCCTATTACAGCACAGATTGCTGGGCCCTGCTTGGAGTATCAGGTTCAGTAAATCTGCATTGGGGCCCTGAGAGTCTGTACTCAGACACGTTCCCAGGTGATCCTGATGTCGCTGGTCCAAGGGCTACACTTTGAGAACAACTGAAACGGAGTGTGTGATACATGGCTTTGTATCCCCACCCAAATCTCATCTTAAATTGTAATCCCCATAGTCCCTATAATCCCCACATGTCAAGGGAGAGACCAGATGGAGGGTAATTGGATCATGGGGGCGATTTCCCCCATGCTGTTCTCATGATAGTGAGTGAGTTCTCACAAGATCTGATGGTTTTATAAAGGGCTCTTCCCCTTCCCTTGGCACTTCTCCTTTCTGCTGCCTTGTGAAAAAGGTGCCTTGCTTCGCCTTCGCCTTCCACCATTATTGTAAGTTTCCTGAGGCCTCCCCAGTCATTCTGAACTGTGAGTCAATTAAACCTCTTTCCTTTATAAGTCACCTAGTCTCAGGCAGTTCTTTATAGCATATGAAAATGAACTAATACAATGGCAGATGAGAGGAACTAGCTGTTTCATTGGACTGAGGCAGAAAAAAGCAGAGAAGTCAGAAGATGAAGGCTTTTCATGTCCTATTGGGCAGGATGTTTGGCATTGCTGCATATAACTTGGTAGCAATGAGAATCCAGGACCAAGAGAAAGCGTTCGGTGGGCCTAAATACCATCACCTCAAAATGAGACTGTGTATTACATATAGAAGTACTGTATATAGTGAGGAATGCCATCCTGTGTGTGTTGTTATTGTAACTGTTCAGACATCAAAATGATTTGCAGTGGTTTGTGTGAATGACACTTTCTAGAAGCATTTCAAAAATCAAAATCAGTTATTAATTTGTAAAACTTTTTTTTCCCCTAGTCTCTCTAGAATATTGTCTTGCTCCCTTGCTGTCAAAGTATCATAACTGTCTTTCTCCCTTTCCTCACCTCAGGCAATGTTCAGTCTTTGTATGGTGGAAAGTGGAGCTGATGAGGTTAATTTGCATGGTGTGACCAGCCTTGGCTTAAAGCAGGCTCTGGAGTTTGCATACACAGGACAGGTATGGTATTAAATGTGATCTGTAAAGTTTAACATTTTAACTACACCTAACCAAAGGAGATTATCCTTGAGGTATGAGATTTAGTTATTGTTCTTGTTACTTATTTTGATGTTAAAAATAAGATTCACATCCTCTTAATTTTATGACTAAAGTTATGGAAAGGTAAGTAAAGCAATTTGATTTTTTAATATGATCCAGTGAACATAGTATTTTAAATTTAACTCAGTGCTTGCTGGTGTAATTTTTTGAATATCTTAAAGAACTATCATAAGGGAAAGAGTTTGCAAGATAATGGATTCTCATTGTTATCACTGAAGTTCGGTGACTCAATCATGGCTTTATTGCCTTAAAAACAAGACAAAAAATTTAGAGCCCCCAAAATTTATGTCCAACATCTTGGTACCATGTCTTCCACATATCTCAGAGTCAGAATTGAAGGCATTTAGATTAGTAGATTGTGATGGTTTGAAATCCTAATACGTTAATGACTAAAATTGTTATAGGATTTATAGAACATCAGAGGATATCCATTTGCATTTGAGAACTACTCAAATAAATCAATTGAAATACAGACTGGATGTTTAGCTCCCCTTTTATAAATTGTTGTTCTTTAACACCATTTCATCCAACGTGGATTTAGTATCTTCTATGCTAAAATGAAAGTGTCTTCTCTTGAGAAGCTCACATCCTAGTGAGAGAAAGACAGGCAAATACATGATTAAAATCCTCACTGGTATTGGAGTTATAACAGAAGCAGAATACAAAACAGAGTGGGAGAAGGATGCATGTGGTCAGGTGTGGCTACCAGTACACAATTTTACAGATAGGATGGTATTTGTGTCTTGAAGAATGTGTGGGAGCTCATTTTTCTACTGAATTTTATTTTTGTTTAATTTTATTCTTAATTAGCAAATAATAATTGTATATACTTATGTGATGTAAATGTGATGTTCTGATACATGTTTACAATGTGGAATGATTAAATCAGGCTAATTAACAAATTTATCACCTCACCTACCTATTTTTTTTTGTGGTGAAAACATTTAAAATGCACTCTTCTAGCAATGTTGAACTATACAATGCATTATTATTTACTATAGTTACCATTCTGTGAAGTAGATCACTACAGCTTATTCCTGCTGTCTAACTGAAACTATATACCCTTTGATCAACATCTCCCATTAGCCCATCCACCCCTGCTACAGTTTGGATGTTTGTCCTCTCCAAATCTCATGTTGAAATTTGATCCCCAGTGTTGGAGGTCGGGTCTGTAGCTGGATGTTGGGGTCATGTTGATTGATTCTTCATGAATAGACTGATGCTCTCCCTCAGGGTGTGAGTGAGTTCTCACTGTTAATTCCTGGAAAAGCTATTTATTAAAAAGAGGCTGGAACCTCCTTCCCACTCTCTTGCTTCCTCTCTTACTATGTGATCTTGGCACATGCCAGCTCCGCTTCTCCTCTGCCATGAGTGGAAACATCCTGAAACCCTCACCAGAAGCAGATGCTGGAGCCATGTTTCTTGTTTAGCCTGCAGAACCATAAGCCAAATAAACCTCTTTCTTATATAAGTTACCCAATCTCAGGTATTCCTTTATAACAACTCTAAATGGACTAAGAAAACACCCTCCCCTAGCCTTTGGTAACCGTCATTCTACTTGCTACTTCTATGAGTTCAACTTTTTTAGATTCAGCATATAAGTGAGATCATGAAGTATTTGTCTTTCTGTGCCTGGCTTATTTCACTTAACATAATGTCCTCAAAGTTCATCCATGTCATTGCAAATGACAGGATTTATCTGCTTCTTAAAGCTAAATAGCAGTATGTTGTGTATACATACCATCTTTTCTTTATTCATCTGATGATGGACAACTAGGTTGCATTCATATCTTAGTTACTGCGAATAATGCTGCAGTGAACATGGGTATGCAGATGTCTCTATAGCATACTAATTTCAGTTCCTTTGGCTATTACCCAGAAGTGGGATTGCTGGTTCATATGGTAATTTTATTTTTACTTTTTTGAAGAACCTCCATACTGTTTAACATAATGGGTGTATTAATTTATATTCCCACTAACAGTGCACAAAGGTTTTTCTCCACACCCTCATCAATACTTGTTATCGATTGTCTTTTTTTATAGTAGGGGTGAGGTGATATCTCACCATAGTTTTAATTTGCATTTCCCTGATGACTAATGATGATGAATTTTTTTTCATATATCTGTTGGCCATCTGTATGTCTTCTTTTGAGAAGTGTCTATTAGGTCCTTTGCCAACTTTTTGATTGGGTTATTTATTTTCTCATCTTCTTGTGTTGGCTCTAGCTTTGTTCTTTTTGCACAAGATTGCTTTAACTATGCGAGTTCTCAGTTGTATTTTTTTTTCTTGTCTAATTTCTCTGGCTAGAACTTCCAATACTATGTTGAATAGAAGTGGTCAAAATGGGCATACTTGTCTTGTTTCTGATCTTAAAGGAAGAGCTTTCAACTTTTCACCACTGAGTATACTGTTAACTCTGGGCTTTTCAGATATGGCCTTTATTGTATTGATATACATTCTTTCTATGCCTAACTTTTTGAGAGTTTTTATCATGATAGGATGCTGAATTTTGTCAAATGCTTTTTCTGAATCTATTCAGATGATCGTATGGTTGTTATCTGTCATTCTGTTAATATGGTATATTGCATTTATTTATTAATATTTGCATATGTTGAATCATCATTGCATCCCAGGGATAAATCTCCCTTGATCATAGTGAATGATTCTTTTAATCATTCACTGTGCTGTTGAATGTAGTTTGCTAGTATTTTCTTGAGGAGTTTTGCATCCATGTTCATCATGGATATTGGCCTGGAATTTTCTTTTCTTGTAGTGTCTTTGTCTGGCTTTGGTATCAGAATAATGCTAGTCTCATAAAATGAATTTGAAAGTATTCCTTCTTTAATTTTTTGAAAGAGTTTTAAGAAAGATTGATATTCTTTCTTCTTTAAATGTTTGGTAGAATTCTGCTGTGATGCTATAAGGTCCTAGATTTTTCTTTAATGGGAGATATTTTTTATTAATAGTATTGATATAATCTCCTTACTTGCTATTGGTCTGTTCAGATTTTTTATTACTTTTTTATTCAGTCTTGCTAGGTTGTATGTTTCTAGGACTTCATCCATTTCTTCTAGATTATCCAATTTTTTGGTGTATAATTACTCATAGTAGTCTCTTATGGTCCTTTGTATGTCTATGATATCTGTTGTAATATCTTCTCTTTCATTTCTGATTTTATTTATTTGAATCTTCTCTCTTTTTTTCTTAGTCTGGCTAAAGTTTTGTTGATTTTATCTTTTCAAAGAATGAAGTCTCACTTTCATTAATCTTTTCTATTGTCTTTGTAGTCTCTATTTTTCACTAAGTTTTCTTTAGAGGCTTATTAAAATGTATGATATCATTTATTCTCTTTTCTGGAGTTAGTAGAATTTAAGATATGTGTCTTAGAATAATTGAGGCAACTCTGGCAGCTAGAAGAAAATAGTAAGTATAAAGGAAATAAGCCATTAATCAAGTAGAAAGTATAACAGGAGAAACAAAGGTGATGGATCACAAATTCAAGATTAGCCCAGCCAAATTTCAAGACTTAGGAAATTAAGGCAGGCCATTATCATTCACAGAGTTGCCAAAATATATTCCTAGTGAAGTGAGTAAATCATGTATTTTGTGTTTTTTGGTTTACAGATGTGAAGAAAGATACCATCTCTAAATTCTGTCTTATTATTTCTCTCTTTATACTTGAATTACATGCAGTCACATCTGTATTTGCCCATCTCTAGAGTAAGATTGAAAACCCATAGCTCTTACTTCATAGGTGTGCCATGGGATGAAATAGTAATTTTTTTTTTGTAAAACTACCCAAGTAAATAATATCTGCACTCAGCTGCATTAGCAACTAAACGGTTTAAGCTTAGAGGCAATGGTCTGTAAAGCATGTTTGAAGTATTAGGAAACTCAAGAGCACAAATTCCTGGGAAGGCTGAGTTAAAATACACATGCAAATATATGTGGCTGCCTTATTGCTTGCTTGATTGCTTTGTGATTTCCTTCAGAATGGCTAAGTTGATGTGTATGTGCGTGTGTGTGTGCACGCATATGTGCATGTAATTCCTGTCACACAAAGGATCTATGAAATGTGAACTGAAGTGAAGATAGCAGAAAGGGAGCTGACTTTTTGAAGGTGAAGAAACCTACTTGGAAAGCAGGAAGATATTTGCAGAAGGGCAGCCATATCCCATTGCCCAGGAGTCATATCATATGCCTTAGGTGCTTAAATTCTACTTTTATGAGAAAAAGAAAGCCAAATGAGATGAAAATATATCTGGTATAAGTGCCTTTAAAAAGAAAGAAAGAAAAGCAAGTTCTAGGGCCAGATCTGGGGTTGCAATTATTCTGTCCAAACACCAGAGACTTATTCTGACTGTGCATCCACAGAGGCATATGACAGTCTGTGGCATACAGCAGTAATTCATCTGTTCAAATTGTGTGCTGAGAGGACAGGAAGGGGGCTGACATTTCCTGGAGCACCTTCTGAAAAAGCCAGGGGACAGCACTAGGCACTTTATGCGTGCTGTTTAAACTAATCTTTAAAACAGCTCTAAGGAATGCTGTGACCCCACTTGAAAGATGACAGGCCCAGGGAAATGCAGTGAATTGACTAAGATCATTCTCTCGTATATTTTGGCCCAATTAGTCAAACCGAGTCCTACTAATTTCAAGTCTGTTGTTCGTTTTTGATTATACTCTGTCATTAAGAAAAGATTAAGTTATGTTTGTTATACTTTGTTGAAGGAGGCAGAAAAGTGTTTGGGCATTTAGAGAGTCCACTATCTTGGTGGTTTTCTCAACTTGGAAACTGTGCCTTTTCAAGTCAGTCCATGAGGGCTTAGACTTGTTCTCCCTATGTGATCACTCTTTGCCACAGAGTAGAAGTTGATACCTCTACAGCCTTTCTTGAACAACATCCAAGAAAGTTTGGTTCTTAAACATCTTTAATTTGTAATAAATCTATTTTCCCTTTGAGACATGGACACAGCTGATGGCAAAAAGAATGAAGTTGCAGTTTACTTGAGATTGTTGAACAGCTGCTTTCTCTTACTATGGAATCGACATTAACATTAAGCAAAAAGGTTGGAGCATAGGAATGTGAGTGAAAGCATAATTCTTCAGTTTCTTAACTGTTATTTAGTATTAGGGACATTCACTGACATGTAGTCTTTAGCCATGATATGTATATAGATTTGTAAAAATTCAGGGTTAACATCGAGTGTATCTGCCTATAGCTATTTCTAACAGTTGATTATATGTTTAGTCAGTTGTAATATGCATAGTATGAAATGTACGTATTTTAAGTGTCTGAAAATTGTTGCTGTCTTGGAGAGGAATTGGAAGTATAGAGTGGGAGTGATGAATGAATGCCTCTAAGTGTAACAAGATGTGTGCGTGTTCCTCCTACACATTGCTCTAAAGTGTAGCCTTCTTAAAATTGGCCTACAGATTTCATCCAGGAAATTTTAAAGAAAAAGCAAATTTTCCTCTTAATATTAATACATATTCTGAAAATGCATGCATTTCCTATCAAGTAGCAAACAGGGCTGCATAAGCATTCACTCTGCCTTTGCACTAATGAGAAATATGTCCTTCTTCTGGGCACACTGTGTTTGGGACACTGCTTGAATAGACCTTGGGATGCAGTGCAGTCTTCGTGGGTGTCCTTGCACAGCCATGCATGGAGGCCATTATTACAGCAGAACCAGTGGTGGAGGGCATAGAGGCCAGGCTGCTCTTGCTCTGCAGGGCTTGTTTTGGGAGCAAGGTTGGAAGCAAATGGTGACATAAACTGACTCTGGGCAGATCTGCCTTAGAGAGAAAAGGACAAAGTGAATCTAAGAAAATACAAACTCCAGTTACACTGGTGGGCAAGAGGGCCCATCCTGTTACCCTGGCCTCCCTTACTCTCCTCACTTTGAAACTGTGGCCAAGTTTTTTCATGTTTCAGACCAGTCCTGAGTAGAAGAGGCATGAGGAAGAAGGAAGAGAAATACTCTGATGGAAATGTTGCCTGGGAGATGGATCCCAGTCCAAACTAGACAAGAGGTCAGCCACCCGGGAGCAGGCAGGTGTTTTTAGAAAATCAAAAAGCAAAAACCAAAAAACCCAGCCTGACAGTAAAGAGCAGAAAACATCAAGACCCTTTCATAAAAAGAAGAGCCCTGCTTGGAAAGTAGAACTTCCAGCACCAAAGGCCTTGGGATAAGCCTTTAGAAATTTGAGTACCTTAGGACCGAAATGGAAGCAAATAGGACTGCGAACCACAATAAAGTTTATTGTTTAACACTCTGGCTATGATGATGTCAAGGAATATACACTATATGCCAAGCACTGTGATAAATACCTTACATGTAGTGGAGGAAGGGTTGAAACCTAGTTAGCTTCCTCTTAATTTCTGGGGAGCTCTCCTCATTTTCTGTCCGTTGGAGACTGATGAAGAGATTCCAGAAACCCAGTGGAGAGAGAAACTCTGCACCAAATGATAGTGACGTTTATAGTCCCCTTTACAATTCTCCACTTCCAGGCACTGCTAACTCTGTCAGCTGTGAACCAATTATGTCATATCCGGGCTTCTGAAGAAGGATGCCTTGGGATCTGTGTTCCCTTGCATTTCTCTTTATTATTCAGTAACTCCAGCCCTTGGCTTCTGAAAATCACAGAAGAACCCATCTCTTGGGGGATATTCACCCTAAATACATTTCTCTGACCCAGAGAATGCTTCAATATGATCTTTACAAGGAAATATTGTATCACCATTACTGTTCTTATTTTGAAGCCTTTTGGCAATCAAGAAAACTATCATACTCTGTTAAGGGAAAAATTACTTTAAAAATATTCATTCAGTCAGAGGTCTCACCATAGTAACTTTTTTTTTTTGATTGTCATTTGGTTCCCTAATAAGTTCACATGACTTTTTTTTATATAGCCCTGATAATGCAAACACTATGCATTACATTTTGATGATCATTGAAGCTGTATTCCCCACAGCAGAATACTTTTCTCGGGAGACCTGAGCATCGGGCCAGGCAGCAGAGTGACAGGAATCTTAATTGGATCTGCTTTCTCATGGACCATCCCTTCAGGGGTAGAAGTATCCATTTATATGGAGAAAGTCTCTGTCAGATTTACTTATAAACATAACCCAATTGAGCTAAATAGTAGCACATGGAGCAAACATGGGAGAAAATTTTTAAAATGTTTCTCTCAGGAGTAGTGTTAAGACTATTCAGTGGTTTAAATATTTTAGCTTCCCAATCCTTTCTTTAGCTGGCAGTAACTACCTGGCAAGTAAAAGGCCCTGAGGCACCTCCACTGTGCCTTGCACTCTGGAGGGTACACAGTGAAATCCACATTTTAAGGAAGAATATAGCATCCCTTCCTTACCTGCTGGGGCTATATTCCAAGACCCCAGTGGATGCCTGAAACCTCAGATAAGTACCAAACCCTATATATACTATGTTTTTTTCCTATCCATACACACCTGTCATAAAATTTAGTTTATAAATTAGGCACAATAAGATTAACAACAATTACTAACAATAAAGTAGAGCAATTATAACAATACACCAGCATCACCTCTCTTGCACCTTGGGGCCATTATTAAGTAAAATAAACACAAGCACTGAGATACTGCCACAGTGGTCTGATAACCCAGAGGGCTACTAGGTTACTAACAGGCAGAGAGCATCTACAATGAGGATATGCTGAACAAAGGAATGATTCATGTCTTGGTAGGACAGAGTGGGATGGTGGGAGATTGCATCATGCCACTCAGAATGGTGCATAATTTAAAACTCATGAATCGTTTATTTCTAGAATTTTCTGTGTAATATTTTTGGACTGCAGTTTACCATGGGTAACTGAAACCGTAGAAAGCGAAACCGTCGATAACAGAGGGGGTGGGGGGACTACTTTATTTTGAATTTTGCAGAAAGTGACATTTCTCCTTACCTTCTTGTCAGACCTATGCCAGAGTCCATAACTGGAGTGTTGACATGGAAAGTTTGAGAAGTGTGAAACAAAAGAGGAAGTTTGAATTTCATCAGTTACTTTTTTGCTTTTTTAGATCTTTTGAAACTAGTTATTTGCCTTGGGGGAGATTTTCTCTTTTATCAGTGCATTATTGAAACAAACAAGCAGATTAGTCTGCTTCCTGTTTGACAGTGAAGTCATAAAATATGAACAGCTTTGTTGGTCCCAAGACCTGTCTCTTTCTCACAGAGAACAGCTGATTCACAGTCAGGTCATGTAGGAGGGCCTCCCACCTGTAGGGCAGGGCCAATTCTAAGTGACAATCTCTGCTTCACGCCAGTCTGTTCTCCTTTATTAAATTTCTCTGTGCTATCCAGTCAGAATGTGCTCAGAGTGTAGTTTGTGCTGCAAGAATTATAAAGCCATTCATTCAGCAGATTCGTGTCTAAAATGTCTCTGTGCAAAGAAGTTTAACTGTGGCCACCCTTCTAAGATCAGCTTTCCAATTCAGTATGTTTTGATTTTTGAAAAATGTATTCTTGTTTTTCCCAAATAATTTATAAATTTATGTGTTCATTTTCTTGCTGTCACTTGGCAGAAATAGAATGCGCACTCCCCCAACCCAAAATCTGATTTGGATGTTGAGACTGATAATGCCACACACCCCAACAGGATGTGAAAAGGTTTATTCCTCACATAATGAGGCTTTCTGGAGAGAGCAGGGTGACTCCTAAGCAGGTGCAAAAATGGCTTCAGAGAGCCTGGAGGTATGGCTGGCTTTAGCTTTTATTGTGGGGCAGGGGCAAGGGCTACCCGCAGGTAGGGCTTGTGTATTTTGGAGAGAGTTTTCAGGCTGTTTTAAACCTTTGCTCAGATGTAGGGCAAGCAGGAAAATAGGGAAGGGTGGGGCTTGAAAGCCATCCGGAGTGAAATAACAAAAATAGGGGCAGACTCTATTACATTCGTCTAGCATTCTACTTGAGTAATAGTCACATTTCAGGCACAGACATTTTCCTTTGGAATATTATTAAACTCAGTCACCTAATGAAAACACAATGTGGGCTGGACGCAGTGGCTCATGCTTGTAATCCCAGCACTTTGGGAGGCCGAGGTGGGCAGATCACCTGTGGTCAGGAGTTTGAGACCAGCCTGGCCAACATGGCAAAACCCCATCTCTACTAAAAATAAAAAAATTCACCAGGTGTGGCGGTGGACACCTGTAATACCAGCTACTCAGGAGGCTGAGGCAGGAGAACCACTTGAACTCCGGAAGTGGAGGCTGCAGTGAGCCAAGATCATGCCACTGCACTCCAGCCTGGGAAACAAGAGCGAAACTCCATCTCAGACAAACAAACAAACAAAAAACACATGTGTTTGAACAATATTCTTACAGCATTTATAATCTTTTCTGGCACCAATTCTGTGCTGAGGAACCCACTGTGGGCTAAGGTGCCTGAGGTCGTATGTACAGATCATGCACACTGATAACACTGTGAGGGTCTCCAGATACCTTAGATAATATAGAAGACAAGGATGAGTGTGGCCCCTTCTGTGTTTTAACCGTATCTCCCTTGTGTAAAAATCCATTCAAATGAGCTGGATTTGTTGTTCTTTCCTCCATTCTCCTTCCAACTCTCAGCACCTCCCACTCTACCCCATTGCCAGTATTGGGAATAGAAAAAGAAATATTTCCTTTTTGCTCTTGATAATGGTTTTATTGTCATAGGTGGGGCAATAAACAGTCTTTCTCTGACATTCTCCAAAGTAGAAATGGCGAGTATCCAGTAACTCCAAACAGTAGATCAACCCTCCTAGTTAACTCAGTGGGTTTTGCACTTCTGTGCACGTGTTTCTTTTGAATGTTTCAACAGAAAGTTCCATTGCTACATATTTCATAATCCATGGTGTGCATCTGAGATTTTTACTTTGCCATGGTGGGTAAACAGCACAGATATCATTACAACTTTGTTCCTTCTTGATCATGGGAATTTCTGAGTGTTGACTGCACTCAGAATCATTTCCTAAAGAAATTTCGATCCTTCCTTTAGGTGCTCCCTCAAATCATCTTAGTGGAGGGAAGTTAATCATTTATATAGTGGGGAGTCTTGGTTAGTTCCTTAAATTTCATAAGAAGATATCAGCCTATTGATGGATTTTTAAAGCACATGAACTTTTTCTCTTATTGAGAAAAAAAGAACAATTGTGCTCCAGCCTTATCCTGTTTTCTGGACAACTCTTACTAAAAGTTCATTTAGGAGAAATTTTACACATAAAGGATCCCCAGAAGATATGCAGTCTATTCATCTGGCTTGGTGGTTCTCAACCTCAACTGTCAGTCCTTAATATAAAAAGGCCACCTTTACTATCCTAAAATGAAATTCCTAGACAATATAACATACTTACACAAATTACTCTAAGCACCAATAGAATTTCCTAACCATATGTAAAAGAACAAACGAAAGAAGTTTGTGTTTAAAATCCTTTATATTTCAGTGTGTACATGCTGGGGTACAACCCTTCCAAAAGACATAATGAAGTAGTCACCTGTCTGCCCCATAGGGAGAATCACCATGATTGGGACAGCAGATGCACATGCAGATGCAGACTGGTGAATGAATGTTGTACTGTCAACTCAGATACCACAAGGACAGATCCCAGGTGGCATGTGACATGATTTTCCAAAATAATGAACAATTCTTGGTATTATACAATTCTAAACAAAACAAAGTAACAGTCTTCTCTTTGTTTTTATGGGCGTAGCATTCCTGGAAAAGCCAATGTATTCTGACACAGAACATCAAAGAATGTGTTTATATGTAAAACAGAGTTAGGTCCGGGGCTTCAATCTGTGTAAACAAATGTTTCACTTCTTTGCACACCCAGCAGGGCATTCCGGCGTGCAGGCTGTAGGTCAATCCTCGTGGTTGGTGACCGCCCTGTGTGTTGCCTGGCATCTAGCCTCCCAGCCACTGCCCAATAAAGGCCAATATTGCCCACCCTCCTGGGAGGACCAGAAATATCCCCGCAAATTTTCGAATTTCCCTGAGAAGGTAGTATTGAATCCATTGAGAAGGACTTCTTAAATATTTTAAATTTTATACCTAGATCAAGCCAGAAAACCAGAAAACTGGATGTCTGGGTCTTAAATAATCTCTTTATTAACCTTCACTTTTTATGCAATGTTCTATAAAATATACTTCTGATGGAATTATTAGAAGTATTATCAAGCAAATCATTCAATAGCCCTCTTAATGTCTGCTGGGAAATTTCCATTACATCTCAGGGTCTGGAGAATCTAGAAATCTCCTTAGTATTTTCACCTTTTAATCTTGCATTAGGTTACATTTCTTTTTCAGTTTTGATGCTAGGAAGCATAGAGCCACATTGTGACCCACTTATAATAGTTATGAGGATGGATACACACACACACGCGCGCGCACACACATTCTCTCCTGACCTCATATTGTTTCCTCTTTTCTCTTGCTTTGAGTTATTTTTATTCTTAATATTTAAATGCTTGTATTGATGCCTCAGATCCTTTTTGAAATGAGGCAGAGAAGATAATAAGTAAATAGACTGAATAAAAAGATTTGAGACCTCTTTCTGAACATTTTTGGAATCCCGGAGGGATCTTAATGTTAGTTGTAGGCATGAATAAAGTGGTGCTACAGCCCATTAGCTCTGCCTATGAAAATGAAGTGCCTCCAGATTCCCAGCTTGCTCCATAAATAAATCATTCCACACATTTCCCAAATTTTTTTCATCCTTGTTTCAGCACTAAATATAAGGATACTGCAAATTCTATAAAAAGAAATTAATTTATCTTTAAAAATGAAAAAACATGACCCAAATTTTTATAAAATTATTAATAAGACTAAAAGTAAAAAAATATTTTCACTCCAAATTCTCACTTACTTACATGTTATATGTTATCTTTCCGCTTTCTTCGGATGCCCATTTTCTTCAGATGCCCATATGTCTATGTGATTTTATAAAGATTTTGTGATTATAATTTACTTCAACTTCTTTTCTGGAATTAGATAAGATATAAGTACATTTGTTTTTTTCATTTATATACTATGCATTTATATGCATAGTATATAACAAAAGTATTAAATAAATTTATTGTGTACTATGCCTTTTATTTATGTACTATGCATTTTTATTTATATATTAAGCATTCATACATAGACATTTTGTAGTCTGTGCATATACTACACATAGACTACAAAATACATAGACTACACGTAATGTATGCATAGACTACAAAACACCTTATTTTCTTTCTTTTCTTTCACTTTTCCTTAAATATTCATAATAAAGAATTCTTTTTTCCTTAAAATAGAATTCTTGAGCCCTCTGCTGGAAGCATTCAGTATTTGTATGAAGCAGCAGTATATGGGAGTTTTACAATTCTAACTTAAGTTTTTTAAAAAGAAAGCAACATGATAGCAAAAATATATGGTCAAATTATAATTAATATCAGGATAAATAATTTGCTAAACAGTACTTTTAAGATGATTTATATTGGAAGTATATATTCCATTTGAGTAAAATAATGATGAGAACATTCAAATGAAGGCATAATTTGAATGTATTGAATACTCTAAGTTAACTTGTGAATATTTTATTTTTGTATACTTCATAAAAACCATCCATTTACATTTTATTCTCAAATTTAGATTCATTAATTCAGCAAATACTTAATGAACACCTACTATATGCTAAGGACTTACTAGTTGTTAGGGATGCACTGATGAGAAAATGTACATTGGTGCTTTCTCACAGTAGGTCAAACTGTGATTGGAAATGCCAGATCAACACACCATTGCATTTTTAAGAAATGGATTAGCAGGGATCTGAGTTATTTGCATATATAACATAGAAAAATACCTGAGTATGTTTGATGCTTCAAAAGTTGCACTAATTCAGGTAGGAGAATGGATAATTGAGTTGTAGTACTTTGTCAAGGACTGCCTGAAAAATAAGACAGTAATTTGCATTATACTTTGCAGGAAGAAAATAATAGGCATTTATTCTATAGTAATTGAATAGACAGATATAGCACCTTAAAAACTAATGATAGCTATTCATCTCTATGTACCACGTATCTGTCAAAGTAGGAAGAACTTGGCACAGCCCAAAGAATACAGCCTGTACTCCCGGCTATTCGGGAGGTTGAGGTGGAAGAATTGCTTGAACCCGGGAGGCGGAGGTTGCAGTGGGCTAATATCGTGCCACTGTGCCCCAGCCTGGGCAACAGAGTGAGATCCTGTCTAAAAAAAATAAGAGAGAGTAAAAATTGATTCCAGCCTGTGGCATCTTTGGAGAATTATTTGTTGAATCCAACTGTAAGAATCAATTTTGCTGGTTGTCACTGGAGAAAGTCACTGTTTTCACTTCAAATCCATGACTCCAAATCTCAGACAGATACCCAATGCCAGGCAATGTTAATCTGTTTCCCTAGTAAATTTGCTTTCCTCCTCTTCTTGATGAGTTTCTCACCCTCTCTCTTCTCTTTTTAGAGACATTCCCCTCACTAACCTACCTCCAGTACACATATCATAAGGAAAAGTCACCGTCCATTGAGAAAATAGAAACAGAAAGGAAGATCTTCATCATCATACCATCAAATTCTCAACCCTCCCTGTTTCTGAACTTCTTCTGGGTATACCCCTCTTTTACAGTGGGAGGGGTATCCCTGAACTGTCAGAGACTAATCTCCCCACTTAGGGTCCAGATCCACTCCCTCTGACTCTGTCCAATATCACTCCTGTCATCCTGCTGCTGTCTCTTCTGCCATCAGTTTCTCCTCTACTGCATTATTTCCACAGCATGTAAACACTCTCTATTGCTCACCTTTAAAAATCCCTTTCTTGCCAGGTGTGGTGGCTCATGCCTGTAATCCCAGCACTTTGGGAGGCCAACGCAGATGGGTTACTTGAGGCCAGGAATTCAAGACCATCCTGGCCAACATGGTGAAACTTTGTCTCTACTAAAAATACAAAAATTAACCAGGCGTGGTGACATGTGCCTGTACTCCTGGCTAGTCGGAAGGTTGAAGTGAAAGAGTTGCTTGAACCTGGGAGGTGGAGGTTGCAGTGGGCCGATATCGTGCCACTGCACCCCAGCCTAGGTAACAGACTGAGACCCTGTCTAAAAAAAAAAAAAAAAAAAAAAAACCCTTTCTTATTTCTATATTCCTCTTGAGCTACCATTTATTTCTCTGACTCTTCTCACAGCAGAGCTTATGAAAAGTGTTACATAGTTATTTTTCCTCACTTTCACTCATTCATCACTCACTTTTCCACTCCAAGTCTGGAGGCTTTTATCTTCATCATTCCACTAAAACTGTTCTTGGCAGTCACAAATATTGCCAAATCTAATTAAATACTGTCATATGTGACCTCACAGCTTCGTGCAGCATAGCCAGCCTTCCTTTTCTTTTTCTTTTTTTTTTTTTGAGACGGAGTCTTGCTCTGTCACCCAGGCTGGAGTGCAGTGGCGCGATCTCGGCTCACTGCAAGCTCCGCCTCCCGGGTTCACGCCATTCTCCTGCCTCAGCCTCCCTAGTAGCTGGGACTACAGGCGCCTGCCACCACGCTCGGCTAATTTTTTGTATTTTTAGTAGAGTCGGGGTTTCACTGGGTTAGCCAGGATGGTCTCGATCTCCTGACCTCATGATCCTCCCGCCTTGGCCTCCCAAAGTGCTGGGATTACAAGCGTGAGCCACCAGGCCCAGCCCACCAGCCTGCCTTTTCTCTCTTGGCCTTTGTAACACTCCTCACTGTGGGCTTTTATTCTGTGCCACCACCAGCCTTCCCATCACTCCTTTCCAGGTGGCTTTGCTTGCTCCTCCCCACTCTGTAGGCTTCAAATCCTTCCTGCTTCAGAACCCTCCTGTTTAATCCAACTAGCTTCCTTGGTGATGTCATCCAGACCCAAGTTATTTGGTATTGACAAATAACTTGCTATTATCTTATGCTATTGACTCCCAGCCCCTACCTATACTCTAGACCAAGGATCAGCAAACTTTTTTTGTGAGGGGCCAGGTAGTATAATTCAGGCCATATAAAATTTCTGTCACAGCCGGGTACAGTGGCTCACGCCCATAGTCTCAGCACTTTGGGAGGCCAAAGCAGAAAGATCGTTTGAGCCCCGGAGCTTGACACCAGGCTGGGCAACATAGCGAGACCCTGTCTCTATTTTAAAAAGTAAATAAAGTTTATTTTGCAACTACTCAACTTAGCTGTTGTAGCATGAAAACTGCCAGAGACAAATATGTAAATGAATAAGCATACCTATGTTATAATAAAACTCTATTTATACTTAAATTTGAATTTCATATAATTTTCATGTATCACAACATATTATTCATCTTTTGGGTTTGGGGGACTGTTTTGAAAAGTTAAAACTATTCTTAGAAATTAGTATCCCAAAAATTAAACAGGTATAAATCTAACAAAATATGTACAAAAAATGCAGTTTTCCTATGTGAGCATCTTTTTATATGCTTATTTGCCACCTATCTTCTTTGGTGAGGTATCCGCTCAGATCTTTTACAGCCACCCCCCCCGCCCCCATTTAAAAAATCAGATGGTTCGGTTTTTTTTATTGTTGAGTGTTAAGAGTTTTTTGATATTTTGGATAACATTCCTTTAATAGATGTATCTGTTGCAAATATTTTCTCCTAGCCTATGGCTTGTCTTCTCAATTTCCTAATAGTGTATTTTGTGGAGCAGAAGTTTTTAATTTTAAAAAAGTCCAAGTTGTCAATTATGTCTTTCATGGACCATGTTTTCAGTGTTGTATCTAAAGAGTCATTGTCATACCCAAAATTATCTAGATCTTCTCCTGTGTTACCGTGTAGGAGTTTTCTAGTTTTGCATTTACATCTACATCTGTAATCCGCTTTGAGTTTATTTTTGTGAAGTGTTTGAGAGCTGTGTCCAGGTTCAATTTTTGTATGTGAGTGTCCAATTGATCTAGCCCCATTCTTGAAAAGACTTTTATCCATTATTATTATATTATCTATAATATAATATTATCTGTGCTCTTTCATTGACCATATTTATGTGAGTCTGTTTCTGAGCTCTCTGTTCTGTTCCATTGATCTGTTTCTCTCTTCTTTTGCCAATGTCACACTGTCTTGATAACTGTATTTTTTTTTAGTCTTGAAGCAGGTATTGTCAGTCCTCCAACTTTGTTCTCCTTCAACATCGTGTTGGCTATTTTGGGTCTTTTGCTTCTTCATATAAGCTTTAGAATCTGTTTGTTAATACACAAAAAATAATTTTGTGGGATTTTGAATAAGATTACATTGAATCTATAAATTGAGTTGTGAAGAACTGACATCTTGACAATATAGAGTCCTTTTTATCCACAGACATGGACGATCTTTCCATTTATTTAGTTTTTCTTTGATTTCTCTCATCAGAGTTTTGTAGTTTTCCATATATATATATATATATATATATATATATATATATATATGCTAAGTCCCATGGCCAATGCCCTGATTGCCTACCAATATTCATTTCCTCTTTTTTCTTTATATAGAACTCTAATTTGATTTGGGACTATGGTGCATCTAGCCATAAAAATTTAATTTCCCAGGCTCTTTTACAGCTATGTGTAGCCACCCAGCCAATGAGATGTAAATGGAAGTCTCTGTAACAGTGTTTGTAGGAAATCTATTGTTTTTCTGATAAACAATGCCAGACTCAGCTGGCAAATGTTTTTTGTTCTTTGACCTCTCCTTTCTTTCTGCTTTGAATGTAGACATAATGCCTGGAGGTATGGCAGCCAATGTGAGACCATGAAACCACAGCCTGAGATTTGCCAAGCAGGAAAATACAAGGAGGCTGGTTGCCACTCTAAGCTGCCTAGTCCAAATGTTATTGGAAAAGTAACCCTTATATTTGTCTAAGCTGCTTTGTTACATATAGACACACACAACTGTAATGATACACAAGCATTCTCTTGGTCCTTAAAACAGTTTTTGAGGTAGACATCATTACTTTCACTGTACAAATAAGAACACTGAGGCACCTGGAGTTGAGCTGTTCTCCCAAGTTGATTCTGTCCGCAAGTGTAGGAGGCAGGATTTGAAAGCAGACAGCGTGACCTAGAACACATGGGCTTATTAGTTCACCAGATGTCTGTGGAGACCCAGGATGAGGTAGGGGTGGGGAGAGATCTTGCCAAGCTTTGTATAAGGAGTGGATTTAGAGTTGGATCTTGAAATGAGTAGGATTTTGACATATGGAAATTAAAGAAATGAGGAGGACATTGAAGATGGAGAACAAGGTATTGTCTGAGTGTGGAGACTAGTAGATTACTGGCTTTAGCAAAGGGACCAGAAGGTCATAAAACTGGAGAAAAGTTTTTAACAGCAGGTTGGGGCTACATGGTGAGGGTTTCCAAATACAAGCCTCAAAAGTTTGAATTCTCTGATTTATAGAGAACTACTGAATTCTAGCCAGTATTGCTCAGATGGAGCACTTCAACAGGCATATTTATGAACATTTCCCAATATGATCACAACATTTAGAAACTGGAATTCATGTGTTTTATTATCCTTACCTGAACTATGTTTTTCTTTCTTAAAAATAAACTTCAGATGTCAGATATAGATGTGCACTGCATGAGTCAATTTAGAAAATTCTTTTCCTTTAAATGGCTGCCACCTTGTGGATAAAAAGTCCTTAGTGCAGTGGTTTTGAAACTAAAACTAGATTGGTAGAAATTTCTCATAGCTAGATAGATCTTGTGTTTCATGTTCCATCTGTGAGAATTCTGTCATAAATAACTTTATGCAAAACATTTTATGTGTGTTGAATATATGATCATTTAAAAGCTATTTATGCTGTTGTATCCAGTTCATTTGATGATTATAAATTCAAGATTCTGATAATTTGCCATTCTGTAATACTATACAGGAAAAAAAAAACCAAAGAAACGAAGTATAAAGAAGGGAGGAAATGTAATCATTTATTCTCATAAATGGTATTAGACCACTCTAATTTGCAGTTGTACAAGCGCTTGCTTTGCTTGCAAAAGCATGTTGTTCATGTGCACACATGGTATGTGTGTTTACTAAAGACCTTAGTTGTCTGATTTTAACATGCTCAAATCCTTCAGTCTACTGTACACATAGACCAAGAAGCAGGTAATTAAAAAATCTCCTTATGCAAGAAATGAAGAAGATAGCTTTGAAGATCTGAAGATACAAAATTTTCTGAAGATGCCACTCACTTGTTCACAGGCAGGAAAAAAAAAAAAGGTCACACTGAGACTTACCATGGCTGTTAAAGACAGTCCCTACCAGCCACCAATCCAAGAGGCTAGGTGTAAGGGAGAGGGAAAATAAAGAGAAAAAGAAGACAGAATTGAGAGAGTGGACATCTGATGATCCAGGAGGATGAGCTGAAGAAGGAGGGGCAGGGATGCCCTGGGGACTGTGGGGTGTCCCTACTCCCACCGCTCAGTCCCAGCTCCACCCTCCCAGAGCCCCCATGTGAGGTGTGGGCACTGACTGAGGTTGCCCACATCATCATGCCCTACACAGAATCTCACCTCAGGTCCCATTCTCCTCCTCTTTCACCAGATTCTGGCCCCATATTCTTCCTGGAGACCAGGAGTCCCAGTCTTATTGCAGTTTAGAGGGCCTTCATTGGAGATCATGCAAATTCACCTGTCTGCTACCAACCCTGCTTGGATTGGTGACCACAGGACATGTTGGCACACACTATTCAAGAGTGCCTCCTACCAGGAGGGTGATTGGGCCACCTCATGACTGAATTCTGACATAATTTCTCCTACCAGGTACCCATCCCCTTCTCCTGCACTTGTGGGTTTTACACTATTACTTTGTCACACCATTCTGTGTCACCCTAAATACAGCCACTGGTTGGTTCTTATCCCCACCAAAATGAGTGTAGAGTTTCAGCATTTGGAATGGGAATCAGTCGTGGCCCTCTCCTCATTCATATGACCTTGCCTGCTACAAATTGCAGGAGATGTTCCTGGGCCAGACCCAAGTAATGAGATGTGATCATCTCATTACTTGGTGAGGTGAGACTAGAGGTGACCTCTCTGCTAGCACTGTCCAGCATCCCTCATTCGAGAACAGCCCCTTGTGTTCCACCACCTGGAGGTCAGGCGGGGAAAGAATCCTCTATACAGGTGGTTCTGTGAACAAGAAACATTCATGCCCCCACCTAAGTTTGCTCCTGGTTGCATCAAAACCTGTTTGGAAATCTGGAGAAGCCCCAGCTCTACAGGTGAGCTCCACCCAAGCAGGTGAGCGTCACTGGGGGTAGAGGCAATGCCCAGCCTAGTTTGGCTTCTTTTAGGGTTTCCTTTCCCCCCACTTCCCCCACCCCGCCCCACCCCGCCCCTGGATTCTGGACCACTTGGCTTTATGTATCTAGCATTTTCTTGATCTCTTGTTATTAAGACATTTTGTCTCGTCCACTGTTTATGCCTCTAGCTGTGATATGCTCCTCCAGACTGATGAGTGACTGGATGCGTCAGGCCACTCACATTAGCTCCTATTCCCACCCTGTGTGCTTTCAGATCTTGGGGAACATCTCTTCCTTCCTGCAGGTGGTCCTTGAGTGACCCTTCTTCCTATCTGTCCTGGTTTGAGTGTCAGACTACATGTTGATGGGTATGTTTCTGAAATACCTAAATATAATACTTGGCAGAAGTTAAATGCAGCTGTCTTAGTTGTTCTCCATAAACCTGTGTGTTTGAGATCCCTTTTTTCTGCAGAGGTTGTTCTTTTGGCCAGTCCTTCAAGGCAGGTGACAGATAAATTCACCACACTGTAAATCATGAGGAGACTGGACCTTTGATTTTATTGCTGGCCAAACACAAATTCCCTGGAAAAATATATTCGAACAGTCAGTCACCAAAGAGCAACAAAGCTGAATCAAAAGCCTCTGGTACAGAGAGGTTTGCAAACACTGGTTCTGTTTCCATAAGTGAGAACAGCTGTCCTGGTAGGGTTTCTTTCTCCAACTCTTTAAGAGCACTTAGAGATTTTCTATGCTAAAGCATATTTTAGAAAAACTTATGTTATAATGAGTGGAAGGAAAAAACTACAAAACAAAAAATAAAAAAAGTCAAAAACAATCGCCTTATGGGTTTTTCATGTGCAGGCTTCTGGAAGTCAGCCTGCTGGACATGTAACACATGCTATGGAATATTCATCTTGTCTCTCTGTGATCACTGTCTTTGTGTTTGCTATTAGTGAACCTTGGAGGTTATCATAAATACCAGTTGTGTGAAATGAGCGCAACTGACAGGATTTAAAGGCTAAACCAACCTTTCTAATCCATCTATTCCCCATTCTCCTCCTTAGGCCATGCCTCTTCTGCAAGACTATACAACATCCTTGCTCCTCTGATGGGAGCTGCACTAATTTCCTGAATGTCAGTCAAAGCCTCCTTCCTTGAGGAGTTGGCGAAAGATGGGTTTCTCTTTCTGACTAGATGGAAAAGGAGATATAAAGATTTTTCAGAATAAGATGAGTGTTGGTATTTTTGCCACGTGCTTAACTTTTTCACTTCTTTACTTTGCCAGCTTAGAAATATAGAGTCCTTTTTTTCTTTCTTATAAAATTAGTTAAAATTGATTCTGAATAAAAAACATGTGTAGAGATCAATTAATTCATTAGCATTTTAATTAAATAACTTCATGAATATTGAGCAACAACTATGTGTGCTGGACATTGTTCTAAGTGCTGGGGATACAAAATAGACTAAGTCCCTGCTCTCCTGAAACTTATACTGAGCAGAGAAAAATAAGCAAATAGGCAAAAAGATATATAATGTGAGGTGGTAAGCACTATGGTGAAGAATAAAACAAAGTTAGGAGCTAGGGAATGATGGCTGTTCAGGGGTGGGTTACTGTTCTACATAGGATGGTCAGGGAAGGCATCTCAGGTAAGACGTTATCTGAAGTATATGAGAGAGTGGCCCAGGCAGAGCAAACAACTAGTTGTAAACACCAAGGTGCTCAGCATATTCAAGAACTTTTTAGGTTATAGTGGAGACTTTTTGGATTTTATTTTCATGGAGATGGAAAGTCTTCAGAAAGTTCTGAATAAAAACAGTGACATGATTTCATTTGTGGTTTTAAAGAACCAGTCTGGTTGATATTATTAAAACAGATAGTGTGAGTGGACAAAGGAGAAAGCAGTACAACTAGCTAGGAGGTGATTACAGTTAAGTTTAGGAAGAGGAATGGACTGGACTAAAGTAGTGATTATCGAAGTCATGAGCAGTGATTGAATTCCGAAACTATTTTGAAGATAGAACCAGCAGGACTGGCTGATGGATTCAATATAAGGCCTAAGGAAAACAAGAGTCAAGAATGACCCTGAGGTTTTCAAACCTACCATCCAGTAGAAAGAGAACCTATAGTGATGCAGGAACAAGAGGGGAGAATTGCAGGCAGAAGGGGTTGGGATCAAGCACACAAGTGGACTGTTGGGGAGAGCAAAAGGTACTGATACAGATGTAGGTAGATAGGTTGGTAGATTTGGTGGTAAGAGGTTTTCAAAGATCATGAAGTGAAAATCCAGTGGCAGAGAAGGAGTTGGAGGCTTGAGAAAGGAGTGTGGTGAAGTAGTAGAGTGGAGGAGTGAATTCACTAGTGCCTCCCTGTGCATCAGAGCCACTCAGGACACTTGTTAAAAACACTAGTTGCCTCACCCTGAAACTTACTGATTCAGTACGTCTGGGAGGCTCCCAAGAGTTTGCAGTTTAATAAGTTCCTAGGTGATGCCAATGCTGCTGGTCCAGAGACCAGATTCAGGAAGCACTGGGCTGGGGAAATGGGTTAGAATGGAGGGCTGGGGCATCACTAAAGGCCTCCTTGAACCTGGCAGTAATTCATGTGAATTTTGTCAACATGGTCGTGTGCCTTTTTTCCAGCCCTGATCAGCTGCTCAAGAGCTGGCAGCAGTAGGTAGATAATTGGACTTAACAAAGTGAAAAATTGGTATCACCAGGATACTTGGGAGGCATTACCTCTATGTGATGTCTTTGTATTCTGAAAATGCTAGTTGAACCTCCTTTATTTTAAATAGAAAGGATAAGAGAATCTGAGACTGAGAAAGAGGAAAATGGAAGTTTGCGGATGAAGCTTACTGTTGTAGGACTTAGAAGTAAAATGGACTAATATCCACCTCTGGTCTTATATGGCAAGGAGAAACATATGCCCCTTTCCCTAAAATACCTGTTTCTGTGGTCTACTAAAGAGCAAAATTCTGAAAGATACTTTGAAAAACTAAAACTCAGTTCTTTTGTATTTTATAAGATTATATCACAAACTGAATTTTAAGAGGGTTATGTTGTTCTTTGAAAATGTTTATACCCTTCTACAAAAAAATAAGTGGTTAAGTGCAGAGCTTCACACACACAAATGGTATCAGCACATGCAGTAAAGAGAAAAATCGGCTGTTAGAGTAAGGGCCACAGCTCATTAATCAGAACAGGAAGAGAAGAACTGACTTCCATAAAAAGGAACAGTGTTAATTGAAATAGAGTACGTAAAGCAGCAATTTAAATATACTATGGTATATCTACATATTAAGCAGCATTATATTTTTAAGTGTAACTGATAGTTTTATTTTTGTTAACAAACAAAACAGATTTTGCTGGAGCCAGGTGTGATCCAGGATGTGCTAGCAGCGGGCAGTCACCTACAGCTGTTGGAGCTTCTCAATTTATGCTCCCACTATCTCATCCAGGTATGTGAGCTTGCATCCTGCTCATACACCCTTCACATTCCTTTCCCCACAGTCATAAGCTGGCCCCCAACAACTGGAGCTGAATGACAGGTAAAGTGGGGGTGGGGTGTGGGCTGTGGTAGTAGAGTTTCTCCAGGACACAAGCTGAGAAGTTCCTAGGAGGGCGGCTGCAGCTCTTGCATCCAATCACAGAAGCAGGAGTCTTCCTCCACTGTCCTGCCCACCTTAGGTCCCCACGACCATTGAGCAGCCGATCAACTCAGTGACCATGCACAGGGTTCCCTGCAGGAGCCGGGGGAGGTGTCGCTAAAAGGAGTCCTAGTCCGAAGCAATATTGTCTGGTTATGGAAATAATCACAAATGCAAGAAAAGTCTAATAGTCATTGAAGATTTCAGTAACAGTATCTAGTAAATCACAAAGTCCTACGTAATTAATTACCATGTGAACTTCCCAGGCAGTAAATGCCGGAGAAGGGATGAGTAATGTGCGTATTCCTCCCTGACTTGCTGGTCAGGAGAGGCCCCATGAGAAGGAGGGAGAGAAAACTCCCAAACACCAAGCACTGACTGTGTGTTCACAGTTGTTTCACATTCAGTCCTCACAATAACTTTGCCCATTTTTATAGATCTAAAACATCAGAGGCTCAAAATATATCCAACTTGTCTGAGGCAATATGGCTGGTAGGACGTTCTGATTCCAAAGACCATTTCTTGGTTGGATGAAAACTTCTTGTTAGGTAGGAGTCTGTGGGGCATCTTAGGCAGACAGCATGGCTATGAGTCTCTTGGACTTTATAGAGTGTTACTAACTAATTTGCAATTTTAGGATCCTCCCACTTCCCCCACTGGTGTCACCTTCACTTGCATTTATTATAGCATTAAAAAATTAATTTGAAGAAATAATAAATTCATCACACAATTTAATTCCACTATCTTTGTGCATATGACATGATATTAGTGAGCAGAAAAGTTTTGTTTTCCTGCCCAATTACTTTATTTTCCTTTTAAATCACTTTCTGTAATTTTAAATATATACTTTTATCATTGACTTCTGTTACCTCTTAGGTAGTTTACAAAGCTCTTTCTCATCTAGCATCTTATTTAATCTTCCCAGCAACCCTGGAAAATAGGAACCAGCACTTCCCAGGGAGACAGTGTGAGGAAGGTCAGCCATGTTCACCTGAGGAAAATTCAAATACAGTTTATGGAATTCTTATGATTATTTGACCACATTTAATCTAACAGTAAATGGTTAATGATTTTTTTTTACCTTATTTTCCTTTCTTTTCCTCTCAATATTGTTAGGTGGTATGGGAAAGCTATTTTTAATCCCTTTCTGCCTGTAGCAAATGGGAATCATGTAGAAAGGTTATAAGACTTCAAAAGTGTGTGTTTGACTTGTGAAATTAAAATTACTTTTATTTGACATTTCTACATCAAATATTGCAACTTGGGCTTTACGCATCATCACCTGATTCACTTTCCCCATGGCAGATAGTAATCAGTGATGCATGCTGACACAGTTTGGTTAGAGCGTTAGTTATCATGATGCACATTATAAATGGTGTGTATATGCAGGGGTGTGTGGGTATACCTAAGCCTATAATTTTCTGTAAGTGAGAATTCCAGATGAACATTAAAGGTCCATGGGTATTTTCCTCTATCCCATCAGATGGGTGATCTGTTGAGATACTAAGTGACTTGTATACTTTGGAATTTAACTTCTGCATTTCATTATTGTGCTGAGGTAAAAGTGTAGCATGCATACATGCTTGTGGACAGTTATTATTCAGGCTTCTTGAATAGTGGTTGAAATTTTCACTGACTTTTCACAAATGTTTTCATTTTGTCATGTAACTTTACTTTTTGCTTTTATCTGTGATTATTGCAAGATGTCAAACTTGTAGAAGGAAATTTTGACTATATGAGTACCAAAATCATGTCGACGTAGAAACCTTCCTTATTTCAGCCTTTAAAAAATATATACCCTGCTTCTCTCTTAGGATTATAAAAATCACAGACTGGGTCAATTCAGTCTACTTTTATATTTTGATATAGTCTCCATAGCTATATCTA